>NC_056741.1:1725455724-1725663224 GCF_019279795.1 Protopterus annectens | reverse complement strand
GCAGACCCTCATCAAGTGCAACTGTGATATGTGGATGGGATACCACAAACCAATCCCAGGGGTCCCAACTGTGTCTCTCAATGACAGGACCAACATGTGCTGATAGATGATTCTGTTGGGAATAAACTAATGGCTAGGCTTGTAAGGGACCCAGGGCCATTACTGTAGTAACTTTCTATGATCCTATGAACCTATGACCCTACTGAACTCCCAAGTGACATGTATCAACAGTAGGATGCTGTGTCAAGAGGTATATATGCAAGATTACCCTGTGTGCCCCCATTGTCTCTGACACACTGTCCTACACATATGCACCTAGGTAACTGGGGACATGTACAGCCATACATTGGTTCATCACATTCTTGCATTGACACCATGTCATCCTGAGACACTGTATTAGCAGCAGACACCCATGGCATATACACACAGACATCCAGAACAGAAACAGAAAAAGTTTGGAGACAACGGTCAGTCTACAATACTAACACCAAAGTACCATCATGGAACACAGGTACATACACTGCAATGTGTGACACCATCTTATAGGGTATAACAATACTGCAATACTAACTGTCAGTAACTGTACTATAGTCAGCCTGTGCATCAGACACATATTAGCATGTCCCTGCATCAATGGTATGGATGACAGGGATGTGGCACAGGTATCATCACATGCACAGGGTGTGGTGTGGGGTTGCCAAAGGCCTAAGCTGTCCCACACAGTTGACATTATGTGAGTGTGTCTGAAGGGGTGCTGGACAGCTTGGCCATGGAGAGGAGCTGTGTGTGTGTTTAGTGGTGACCTGCATGTGACAGTGATGTGTGAGTGGTGCATGTACACAGTCAGGGCATGTGCTAGCCCTGCTTGAGGGTATGTTGGACAGCTGTGGCCTATACATGGCAGAATGTAGAGTTCACCATCTCTGGCCATGAATACAGGAACTGGTCCCATCAGGAGTGGCACTGACACCTCCATGCCTAGGGTCAGATATGGTACTACTTGTTGACAGTGAGTGGTGTCTGCTGGGTCAGTGTACTTCATGGGACCACCCAGGACCATGTGCCCATGGCTAGCCACATTGTGGTGTGCATAACACTCCCTTCAGTAGTGCTGGTGGTATTACCCTTACAGGAGTATGACTGTGCACGGTCACGTGGGCTCTCAGCTGATGTTCTTGCTGACATGCATCCATGTCTCCTATGCAATACTCCCACCACATTTCCAGCACAGATATTGCATGGTTAAGTAGTGAAAATGTCTCACTCCACTACATCGACAAAAGGATGTAGGGCATCACCAATGGCATGGGTGGATTCATGGAAGCCATGCAGCGATGCATCCATGATCCGGAGCAGCCAACTGGTGTTGAGTTCAGAATGTGCTTGTGCCTCTAGGATGGACTGAAACATCCATCATGTGAAAGTGCTGTGACACCTCTGATAGGTGGTGGATGTTCTCTTTTGAGCACCCCTGTCAATCAGCCTGTGTGGGAACTCACTAGCTCCCTGGCATTGGCTACTGTCCACAGTCACAGATGCCATCATCACCAGACTCTCCTGTTCGAGTCCACCTCTCTCAGACTGTCCAATATCTGTAGGAGGAGGGGATTGGGTATGTGTGGGCATACTGACTGTGTGTGGGGGCATTATGGAATGAAGTCGGATGTAAACACATGGGACAGGTTAAGCCCCCAACAACATCACCTGTGCCTCACTATGACCACCATGTTATCCTGAGACACTGTATTAGCAGCAGACCCCCGTGGCATAGACACACAGATACCGAGAACAGAAATAGAAAAGGTTTGTAGACAACGGTCAGTCAGCAATACTAACACCAAAGTACCATCACGGAACACAGGTACATAAACTGTGATGTGTTCTCACATCACATGCCAGCAGACACCACCATACTGATGAAACACTGACATCAAGATGTGAGGGGGACACACTCCAACTCCCATGCTCACCTGTGAGGAGGAAGTCCAGCATAACTACATTCATCCCTGCACTATTATGTCTGCTACTACACACACACACACACACACACACACACACACACACACACACACACACACACACACACACACACACACACACACACACACACACACACACACACACACACACACACACACACACACACACACACACACACACACACATGTGAGGTGCTACAACTGCATTATACATACCACACCTTACTACTGATCCCATGTACAACACACAAGCAGACCACAACAGACACAGGCAAGACAGGCCCTTACTGACATCCAGTTAAGATTGCACATCCTGTGAGATATGTGACATGTCAGTGTATGTGATGGACCTTCACCTTTAACACAGTGCAACCTTTTCCACCATACTAATGCCACACTGTATAGCAGACTGCCTAGACCTTCACAAAATGATGTGTGAATATGTTACACCTGCAAATATGCTACTGTGATTACTAGTGTAATGCACTGCAGCAAACCCCTAAAGTATTGCAATATGGCTAAACTTAACAGTTGTGTACACGGCAAACTGGCAGACCTTAACATGCCTAGGGTCAAGATGCACCATGACAATACAGCTGCACACTCACTGGCTACAGGCTGATGGCCTCTAGCCACAATAGAGGTACCTATGGAATTGTGAGGGAGAGGTATTGTCAGCAGACACAAATGTGGCATTGGTACAGGATAATTTGTGCATATGTTAACATGTAGAGTACGAACTGTGATTTAACCCACATTGCTGACATTCTCAATATGTGTGCACACATGTGTGTTACAAAGCATCCCCCACAAATGCAGAATAACCTGATATCCATGTACAGGTATGCACAGGCTGCCACTATGACTGCTACAGTATTAATATGATGACCACAGGAGCCTTACTTGGGCTCTCCTCTGCTGTGGGAGCTGTGCCACCCACCTCCACAATATATGATGTGATGGATATTTGCAGGCTGGTGGATGGACCCAGGATTTCCAGGAACTCCTCTGGGGACCACCCACACCTACACAACACACACCCACATATGCAAAGGTCCTCAACATACACATCCACTAACAAAGGAGGCCTCTGAGGCAAAGACATACGTGAACTCCACAGCCCTCCACAGCACATGCCACACATAGCCACATAGCTGAGCCCCACAGCCATGAAGGCATCACCATAAATAAAATATCAGTCAGAGGTGACTCCATTGTGAGACACACAGATGTGCCTCTCACCAGGCTTGATATGGGAAAGGTCACAGTTACTTGTCTGCCACGTGCCAGAATCTGCCATATGACATACAGACTGCTGTCTCTGAACAACAGGTACTGTCATGAGTGTGTCACAGTCCATGTTGGTGTTCCTGACTTGACATGTACCTCCCTGGACTATATGCAGTGCGACATGATTGAGCATGCTGATTATGTGTCCCAAGCAGGTATGTCGCTGGGCTTATGCAGCATTCCTCTGTCACCCAGAATGATGCCACAATTCAGTCAGGAAAGGATTGACCTTAACAATTGGCTTGTTATCCTGTGCCATTCCAAGGAGGTCCAGTACCTGAGAGCCTGGGATGATATGATCAACAGACCACAATGCTTTGCCAGAGATGGCCTCCATCTGTCTCAACTAGCCTTCATGCATCTGGCAATGGTTCTTGCAACCCCATAATGCCTTTATTTGGAGATGTGGTGAAGTTAACACTATCAAAATACAACTGTCAGCACATCACAAATTGAAGGCCATGCTGCTAAACGCTACGAGTCTAAACATGAATCTGCACTCATTGCAAGCATTCATAACCCCGAGAAATGCTGACAACTGTGCAGTCACAGACACAAGGTTCAAAGCTGAAGAGAGCACCCCACCCTTACATGATCACCCATCCAATCATATAGTTAGACACCAAAATATGGGTGCTAAAGTCATGGGATGTGGGGTTTCACTATATATGAAAGACATACACACCTCCTGGCTGTACAGGCAGTAAGATACACAGGGGACACTGCATGGGAATTTCACAATTGCCAAGACACCTATCCAAATCATAGCTAGCTACTGACCCCCACATGTGACCAGGAAACCCATTCTGCCTATATGGACCTGATCAACTGTATCAGGATTCAGGTCTGTACCCTCATCCCAGGTTACTTGAACTACCCAAACATGCATTGGAAGATGTATTCATGCCAGCACACAAATACCCAGAGATCCATCAACAATGGGAATATAAACACCTTGGAGCAGCTAGGTGCTACCCTCATACAAGGTGAAGGTCTGTTGGAGTTGATATTAGACAAAACGAGTAACCACTGCGTCATCTCGACAGTGTCATCCTCTGTGGTCAAAGCAAACATAAAGCAGTCATGTTTGCAGTCATCATATCCCACAATACCCATCTAGCTAGGGTCAGACATACATGCAACTCCAGAGTTGAATACAGTGTCCTGAGAGGTGGTATATACAGATTTGCAGCCCCCACCCCATCTGTAGGAACTGGCACCAATATCCACAAATACATGAAAGTGCTATATGTGCATTTGTATAGATGCATAGAGTCAAGTATACCCAACAGGACTACCTCATTTTCTGCAAGGATATGTACACCTATCTGGTGGACATCTGCAATAAATAGTGTCTACAACAGGGATGACATACTGCTGTCTGAGACAAAGTAGGAGCAGGTGCCCATTTGAAGCAATGTCACCTTAGCCTGAACTAGCAAATAAGATCAGCACTGGAATCCTGCAAAGCAAACCGTGAGCCCACATTGGTGACATCCACTACAGACAATCATCTCCCCTTCTTCACATATATCTGCAACATCAAAGGAAGCACTCACATCTGCTCAGTAGTGGTGGTCAAGAACACCAGATATACAAGTGTAGGTATAACATACTTGATGCCTGACAGTTTCAGTGTAGGTTTCACCCCCTGCCCCCCATCAGTACATCAGGACATCCTCAGTACCTGCCCCCTTCCCCTTATATGTATGGAACAGGTCACCACTGCCACCTCAATGTCATAGTATACAGCTGCCATGGGAGCCTATCTCATCACAGGATACATCCTACATGACCCCAAGCATGACCTTGCAACACCAGAAGGCACTGTATCTCTCCAAGGCCTGACTACCACCTTTGTCCCAGCCGAGTGGAGGACACCCACTGTCACCCCTTTACACTTAGGAGGGGCGTCCTAAGTAGGCTGATCTGCAAGGCTATGGTACAGTTTATAGTGGGCCTCATTAAAAAGGACATTGGCAAGCTCCACACACTCCATCACTCACAGTTAGGCTTTGTCAAGGTGAGGAGCATGTTTGTTGTAATTGGTTAACCTCTTTGTCAGAGTCACCAAAGCCATGGATGGGGGGTGGCAGCACACACTGCCTACCTTGACCTGGCCAAAGACTTTGACAGTATTCCCCACTTGGCCATAATAGATATACTCTCCCACCTAGGCATCAGTCTATATTTCACCAGATGGGTAGCACACTGGCACACTGACAGGACCCACCTGATCCACATAGGGGAATATCCCCAAGTGGTAGACCCATAACTAGCAGCATAACCTGGTGTTCTATGTTTGGGCTTTTGTTATGTGTGAGATGCTCTTCTGAAGTGCAGGGCACAGCCATTGGGCTCTTGCTGACCATGTGTGCAGACAACTGCATGCTGGGTGCTGTCACCAGATTCCCTAGTGATGTGTACATCTGACAAGAGGGTCTCATACAAACACATGACTGGTGCCAGAAACATGCCCTCAGGCTGCATACCATGTCATGCAGTAGCATCCTCTTTGGGGAGAGTGACGTCCCCATATATTATCACAGCACTAACAACATCCTAAGCAAGCAATCAGTCAAGAGGGTTATGTGCACACAGATTGATGGTAACATGACATTTGCCAACATGTTGGTTTTGTTGTAAGGAAAACCTTCCACATGGCCCACCTCATGGTATGTCATCCAGGGATATGGGGGTCACAACATCCCTGTATTTTCCCCTAATAAGAACTATTATTGACTCTACTGCTCCTGTGATCATTTACCTCGCAAAGCACATGCAGCGCTGTGGAGGTCACAGAGGTTCCCAGTAAGGAATTCCAGAGTCTCACACATCTACCATAGACAGATTAGTCCATTCCTCTACTCTGTTTCAAACAGACTCCTCAAAGGTGATCTCTGTCTGGCATAGAAGGCGATCATGGACTCCACCTTGATGGGACTGCTGCACAACTGCAAGTCAGGCACCACTCTATTAACCCGCACACTCACCCTCAACCTGGCGTGACATCAACAGTACTTGCTGGCGAATCAGATGTGTGTCCCACACACTTACCCAGTTGTGGAATGGACACCCTGTCCACATCAGCCAGGGTAGTTATTTACACCTTTTCAAGTGAGACCTGGATAACCAGATGGTTAAGAGAACATACACACATGGGATGCCACCTGTGCCCCTGTTGGACTGAGGCATTGGGTGCTGACTTGCATACACATGGGCTAAATTCTGGGCTAGGCTTATGAGGGCCTCAGAGGCAGTGGCCTAGAAACCTCATATGATCTGAGGTATACCTGTTCTGGCCCATGTTGTGTGACAGACTGTGTTGTTATGTGTCCACACCCATCAATGCCATCTACTTTGGTGTGTCCCCTGTGGGTGACATCCCAGTACCATGTCATAAAGCCACAATCCAGTAAATAGGTGAGTGGTACTATAAGTGTATGGGGAGATTCCAGCAACATCTGTGCTACACAATTACAGACAGCACTGCAACTGTGGTGTAGGTTATCTTACTTGCAGGTGTCTGACATCTGCAATACACAGACATTTGCAAAATGTGTACATGTGCCTGATATATGTGGACCCTCTGCTAGACACATGTGGATGTCTGTAAAACACTTAGATAATAGGTAATGGTTGCTCACAGCCTGTAGGAAATTTGGCTGTCACATACCAGACCCATCAGACAACAGTCAGAAATAGCTAGTTGTCTTTACATACTTTAACATCTTGTCTGACAGCTTTGTTACTAATATTATAAATGACAAGAAACTATCTTAACTTGCAGCATTTACTGTATATACTGTTGATAATCAATATCTTGTTATTGTATTAAAGCCAACAACCTGTAATGCTGTTTACTATTGCTACAACTTTGTATCTCTATTTATCATGTACATGATATGGAGCTTTTCTTCCCAGGCATCCGCTGAAAAAGGACCTCCACCCAGTCGGAAGTTCCCGGTAAAAAAATGTAAATAAATAAATAAACAGTTATGCTACATTAATATCTGGTACTGCATTCATTCCCTTACATTGTATGCTTATATGTACACTCTGCTGCTGAGGCTGAGCCAGTGTCCCACGAGTATGTCTGGCTATTTCCTGCTATTCTGCTACAGGGGGTCAACAGGTATGCTAACCATAGCTCTCAGGCAATGAGATACAGGTGTGGAGTATACAGTGACCTAGCCAGAGTACATCAAGAACAGTCAGGGACACCAGGACAATGTTTGAACTATGGCTGTGTGACATTCACAGACTGAGAGGAGCTAACTGACAGTACATCATGTGATATGCCAGTTGTATCCTCCAGTACTTACTGTCAATATTGTGTAATACACAATCTAATAACATTTATACGTGAGCTCATCATTGCTGGGGGCACTCAGAAGCCAGAGCTGTGATCTATGTCACAGCAGACAGATACATAAGAGAAGGCTGTAGGTGCTGGACAGCTAACTAACAGCAACATGTCATTCCAAGTTATGTTCTACAGACCCTAGTGTTGTAATCCTTATTTCCAATGGCTGCATCCCCCCATCTGCATTCCTTTACATGGGGAATTCTATTACATTCCTGGTATAGTGCTGTACTCCTTTGTGTGCAGAAATCCATTGGTATATTCCTTGGATAGCATAGTCTATCTTCATGACAAAAGTCACAGACCTGTTTATCATAGGCAGCAGCTTGCCTTTTATAGGTAATGCTTGTAAACAGGTGACTGCCTGTGCCCCAATCTGTGACTCACATTCTTGCTAATTGCATCCAGAACAGCTGGGTTGCATTTTCATTAGCCAATGGCATGGTAACACATTGCATAATTAATGCCTTCATGTAAGCCTTGGCCCTTTTCCTGGCCTGTAAGGAGGACATTTTTGAGGTATGGGGACTACAGCATCATAGATGGTTGGTAGAAATACTGTCACTGTTTGGACTGATGTGGTATGTCCACAGTTTTGCATGTTGTGTTTGGCCATTGTTAACAGACTTTCTGATTCTGTGGCAGTTTACTGTTTAACAATGTGTGTTGGGGTTGTTAAGTAGACAGACAGATGTGAGTGTCATATGTCATTTTTATCTGAATGTGCATGCTGCTGCAGTTGCAGCTGGTCTGTCAGCTGTGTATTGTTGTAGGGGAAGACTGTGACACATGTCCCTGTCACCTGATCATCCCCCTTTATGTATAGGTGCTGTTTGTATGCCCTATTATAGGTGTTTGGGAGGTATGGTAGATTTGTAGCAGGTAGCTGAACATACTACTGCATGGGTTGCAGGCTGCAGCTGCTGCATTCTGACCAGTAGTCATACTGGGGATTGTGAGCACTTTCTGGAACAGAAATGCTGTAATTGTCAGTGAGGGAGCAGTGTCAGCTCTGTTGTCACAGCATAGCCTGGGTGAGGGTACCCATAACAGTCTAGGTGAGGCATGGGCCTCTTGTACATATGTTAAGAATTGTGCCATCCAGAGAGTGGTAAGTGACATTTAGGGCACATATTCATATTTGGAACATGTGTCCCACCCTACAGGCCTTTGATGTGCTAATGTGGGTGGCAGTGACTGTGGTAGCAGCAACCAGTTCTGATAGACATTGCAGGGCTCAGTTATTTATATGTTGTATTGACAAGCATGTACTTGCCTTGCAACAGACTGGACTAGAAGCAAGGACTGTGGGTGTCCAAGTGTCACACATGCTAGGAATGTATCTGATAGAGCTACTGACTCATTATTATAGCAGGTATAGTTGCAAGACGTATGTGCATACATATATTGTGTTACACAGGATTCCTATGGTCATGTGTGTTCGGATGGATATGACGTATGACACTGACCTGTCTGATATGATTTTGTAACCTCAATCTGCACTGACTTGCCACTAGTTCAGCACACAGAATAGATTTTATGACAATCATGCCATAAGTAGGTGGCACAACTGTGCACATTTTGCAACAGTCTGTGTAGTTGTCAGCTCTACCTGATATTATAGACCTCCCACACATCCTTCAACATGTATTTGGCTGTGTACTGGTTTAGTGTCTGCATCACAGGCCCAAGTACACTGTCATTTAACCCATTATATGTAGAAATAGTGTGTCACTGGCAATCAGGATATGTTTAAAGAAACACCAGCTGTTTTTCGCAGCTGAGTGGCCTAGTGGTCTAGTGCACTATGCTGTAGTTGCCATGGTTCTGGGTCCAAAACTTGGCAGGTATGATTATTTTTGCTGATCTGCATTAGTGGAATTCATGATATGTTTATAGAAACACCCATTAGTGCTCAGAGGTGAGTGGCCTAGTGGGCTTATACACTATGCTGTAGTTTACAGGGTCCTGGTTCCAAGACTGGGTAGGTGTGATTATTTTTGCTGATATGGCTCAGTGGAATTCATGATATGTTTATAGAAACAGCAGCTATTCCTTAGAGCTGAGTGGCCTAGTGGGCTAATGCACTGTGCTGCAGGGTCATGGCTTCAAGATTTGGCAGGGATGATTATTATGCTGATGTGCAGAACAGTATCAGTAGCAGCTAAGGTGATTAAATCAGTTTTAAGTGGGTTTGTGCAGGACACACCACAACTCACTGCTTAGCTCCACTTAGCTCCACTTAAATCTGTGCTAATTGAAAAAAAGAAAAGAAAAAAGAGGTGATAGGAAAGTGGTGAAAATGGGGAAGCAGGGAGAAAAACAATGTGAAAAGCAGGTAGGGATGTGCAGGATGGGTATAGGAAAGGACGATAACTTTCCATTTGTTCTACAGCAACAGCTGTGCAGGTTGTGGACAATTTGAAATTTGGAGCCTCACATCCCAGAGAGAGGGGTATGAGTGACATACCTGTGTTGATTAATTGCTGTAATGATTAATAGTGGGCAATGTAGGTGTGGGCAAAATGGAGAGCTATGTATGGGGCACTTTTTTTGTGTGGGACAGATGCCATTTTTTTTAATGAGAGTGGAATGTTGGGAACGGATATAGGTACATGTGGTGACATAACTAAGACTAGGTAAGACTGCAATCCAAATTGTAGCTTGCTACAGATCCCTCACCATGTCCCAAGATTCTCACAACACCTTTCTAAACATACTCAAAAATTCTAAGATACAACCAAACACCCTAATACTGGGTGATTTCAACTACCCTGCCATTAACTTGGAAAACTACTCGTGTACCAATACCTTTGCCCAGCGGTTCTTGGAATTCTTAAATTCCAATGCCCTGGATCAACTAATCCATAGTCTCACCAGGTGCTCCAATATCCTGGACCTGGTCATTATCAACATGGAAAATCAATCACACCAGTGGTCACCCCCTCGTTGGTTAGGTCTGACCATAAGCTGATCACCTTTGACATCCACATCCCACCCCCCAGTATGGAAACATTTGTAAAAAACTTCTCCAAGGCCAACTTCATGCTATTCAAGTCAGAAGTGACAAACATCATGACACCCATGCAGATGGGAACTGAAAGTTTGACTGCATAATCCTACACTAAAGCACTGTACAAACACATCCACTCATGCATGAATCATGCCATCCCAAATAGAACCAAGACACTGTCCTCCAAAAAAAGGAAGCCAATCTGTTGGCCCACTGTCATGAACAAACTATACAACAGAAGGAAGAAACTGATGCAGAAAAGAAGAAAATCCCAGGATGCAAAAAACTCCATTACCAGCATCAGTAAGAAGCTGAGATCCCTCATAAAATCCTCCAAAGCTAGTTACAAAAATAAAATTGCAAAAGATTCCAAAGGCAACCACAAGGCATTCTATAGCTATGTCAAGAATCTAAATGGCAATGCTCAGATCTGCTCTGAGCTACAACAGAATGACATTAAATATACTGATCACAAGGACATTGCCTTTATACTGGCAGATCAATTCAATGCCAGCTTCACCCCCTCTCACCCTCTAAAGGGCCCATCTCAATACTGAAAGATTGCCAAATTCTGGTAATCACAGCCACACAGGTAAAAACTGCACTCTCCAAAGCTAAGACTACATCATCCATGGGAACAAATGACATCCTGGGCTGTGTACCACATGAACTACAAAATGAACTGGCACCTCACCTAAGTGTCATGTTTAATCATAGCCTCACCTCAGGCTTCGTACCCACTGAGTGGTGCCCAGATACAGTTATCCCACTTCACAAGGGGGATATACCTGGGATCCTGGGAACTATGTCCCTTCAGTCTGATGAGCCTGATCTGCAAGGCTATGGAATGTATTATCATGGAACTTATAAACAAAGACATTGGCAATCTTCGAACACTGGACCCCACCCAGTTTGGGTTCATGAAGGGCCGATCATGTCCCTTGAATCTGATTGCCTTCTTCGAATCAGTCAACAGAGCTGTGGACAAGGGTAAGACAGTCCACACAGCCTATCTGGACCTTGCCAAGGTTTTTGACACCATCCCCACTCTGGAATCATAGATAAACTTACTAAGCTGGGCATAAATCGCTACATCACTCGATGGGCTGCCAACAGGTGACTGCAAACTGGGAGCCATTATTGAATCCCTAAATGATGTGGATATTCCACAAAAGGCCCTTACAGAAACAGATGCTTGGTGTCAGAGCCATGGGCTCAAGCTCATTGCCAAGAAGTGTATAGTTATCCCCTTTGGGAAAAACCATGTACCCATGAATTACCACATAGGTGGCAGTAGACTAAACACTGAAAGTGTGATAAGATACTTAGGAACACAGATGGACAGAGGTCTCACCTTAGATAACCACATCGCCACAACAGTCAGGAAATCCTTCTGTGTGGCACACCTCATCACTAAGGGCTTTTCATCCAGAAAAAAGGAGATCATTGTCCCACGCTACTCATCCATCATTAGACCCATCATAGAGTACAACGCCCCATTTGGTATATACCTCACAAGACATCTGCAACAACTGGAAAGGCTACAGAAACACCTCACTAAAAGAATCACAGGCCTAAAGCAGATGCCCTATGCTGACCGACTAAAAAAACTCCAGCTATACATATCATCCACTCAGAGGTGATCTCTGCTTATCATACAAGGCCATGTAAAGCACAGAGCTGTTGGACATGCTACACTTAAAGAAATCCCAATCCATCAGAGCCACACACACCAGGGACCTAACTCTTGTCATCCCAATGAACAAAACATGCTAAAGGGATAGGTTCCTGATCCAGAGACTCCCCATGCTCTGAAAAAGACTGCCTATACATGTCAAGCAAAGCGCCTCCTTGGCCCTCTTCAAAAGGAACCTTGATGACTAAATGGGAGATAGGAAATTTACCCTGGGGATCATGTCAATCACCCTACTAGACAGGGTTCCATGGAAGTAAATATTGTGGGAAGAAATAGCCAGGGAATTGTTATGTCTAGGCTTGTATAGGCCCTAGGGCTGATAGCCTAGTACCAACCTATGAACCTATGACAGGTAGCATTTGCAAATAGCCAAGATAGACAAGACAGCAGATAAGGGTGGTGTATAACACATGAGGGAGGTAAACACTTTGGACAGGCAGGGTGTTGTGAAATCGGAGACCCAAGTGACCCCAGATGGCAGTAGTGGGACTGAGTTCCCCACCCAATGGCAGTCACCAGTGCTCCTTCAAGGCCCCGAAGGTGGCTGTGCTAGGGTCTGGGGACTGAAGCCAGCCTGCCCCTCCAAATGTGCTAGTCTACCATCAGTTTAGCAAATTCAATTGTCCAAATCACGATGGACAATCCTGCACCATCCCTGGAAACTGTTGCTGAGTGACCGTTCCCCATTTGTGCCCAATCCCAAGGGAGAAGAGCCCCTTCCCCTGAGGTGGTTCCACCGGTGGGTGGTGCAGGACCAGAGGAGGGGCAGCTCCAGGTTGGGTCCTAGATGTGCTCAGTCCTGGTGCCATGGCCAGTTGAGGTGGGGTAGGTGGATCCGCATGATCCAGCCTACCCACTTGTGCTATGGTGATGCATTTTTTTTCAAAGTGTATAGGTTAGTCATGTACAGCCTATTTAAATGTTAGTTATAACAGCATGCATGGGTGTTCCAATTAACCCAGAATAATAATATTGCATAGCATACAGAACACAAGAATAAATGTAATAACAGTCAGTATTGTAACAGCATGCCAGTAACAGTTACGGCAAAAGGCCAACAATATTGGTGTTTCAACAAGGTATGTTAGTATGCAACCATTGTAATATAAAAATAATAAAACACAAGGCCCAACATTAGGTTTTGAGAACAACATATGTAAAAAAGGAAACCATACCCGTAGTATAACAATAATAATTTGTGATGCAGATAAGGGGTGGGGGGAGAGAGAGAGAGACATTCCATTAACAGCAGTATAGGCTATATTGTTTTCAACAGTACTGTTCTATACTCCACAGATCTGCCTTTGCTTTATGTATACAAGTGCCCTATAGCTTCTGTAACACATATATACTTCTCAAGCTATCTACATGGGACAGTATGGGCCAAGTTGTAACACCTACAGGTACAAAACTACAGGGGACTATTACATGTCAGAGGAACATATATGACTACCAAGTTGTAATGTGCACTGCTGTTGTGTGTGTGCTCCTGACAAACTATGACTGGATGTTATATCTGTGTCCAAGACTTTTGGCAACAGTGGTCACTATCTGTGATAGAGTGACATTTGAGGGACATGTAATGTGTGCAGTACAGACAGTTTAAACTTATCCTGCCATACTTGGCAGGTATGGGGTAAGACTTTCAGCAGACATTCACAAATGCATCAGGCATACAGCCGTACCAGCAATAAACCATTTTATTTGTCTTATTAGCTAGGAATAGTGGTGTACTTGTTGACAGTTTATTTAACGAAGTATTATCACTTTACTGAGAAATGCTGTTTACAGACTAGTACATCTGGACACAGACATTACTATACCATTCATACAGCTGCTACAGACATTTATTTACCTGTAAGTCCTGTGGGGAGAAATCTGTTTAAAATACATAACTGTTTCTATAAATATTCAGTAGTACTTGTCTGTTTCTATAAATATATAGTAGTTCTTGTACCTGGATTTGATCCCGAGTCTGTGTGGGGCAAAATGAATAACAATCATATTGTTTATCAAATTGAGATACTGAGCCACTGCTGTGTGTGGATTGACTGATTATGTGCCTTGAGCTCACCTAAGACTGACACTGGAAATATAGGTAGAGTGTCACACAAGACTGCAGTGACAGTTGAACACACATGCCTGAGATTCATGCATGACAGAGATAGTAGATGAACTGTGTATTAATACTGGGAATGCAGGTGTACACCTTTAACCCCTAGTGGACTGGATTATATGTGATGTGTACAGACCATATTGGGGTGCTGGGTTGCCTACCTGGCCCATATACAGTTGCAGATGGTATATTTGCAGTCAACAGCTATTAAAGTTTCATACTTGCCTGCATCAGTGTAACTATGTTCAGGAATGCATATAGCTGAAATGCAAAGGTTAACACAAGACAATCCTGGGGGAAACACACTATAATACCTTAGACATTACTATTCTAGGTTCAGATCTTAGTGCAGAACAAATATCATACTGCATTATATCTTGTAGTACAGCTCCACATCTACACTTTAGGAAAATAGTTCTTTATTGGCCAACTTTCAGTAACTTCATGGTATTATATCCGTGTTTACTTCACAGCAGTTGTAATAATCAATTTCTTGACCAAATGCTCAAAATACACACATTTAGTACAACACACTTTTATTAGGGGTGACATGAAACAGTAATTGGTATTCATCTAACAGTCTTTATTGGTGAACACTTTAAATAATGCAGGTATTGAAAGACAGCTGCTATTCCACCATGTATGCAGTACTAACTTTATTTCCTTAACAATTTTGACTGCAGTTGTACTTTATTTCCTGAAAAGTATGAATGCAGTTGATTTATTCTCTTCACATTATGAATGCAGTTGTACTTTATTACCAGAACATTATTAATAATATGGTATACACTTGTTATTCCTTAGCATTAGTAATTCGGTAGTAATTTCTTTCCTTCACATTAGCAGGTTTCATGCTTTCATCTATACTGAACTGTACCTAGCATTACTCACTTATATGCATCCAGGTCTATGAATACATTAATTGCAGTACACTCAAAACAGAATATACCTACTGGCAGTTAGTACTGTACTCTTTGTTAATTATATTACTACATATTGCAGGATATATCTGTACTCAGAATACTCTCAGTGCAACCTGACCAGGCACCCTGCATGGGCCTACAGGTTGTGAGCTCTCTCCTCTGCAGCTGCAGGGAGAGAAACACACCATTATGCGTACCTGTCTATCAGATATTCACACTATACTTTTGTAAATCTATACTTCCTATACTTACAAACTTGTGGGACATTGTTGGGCCAAGAGGTCTCACTTCCTGTGCTTCAGGTCATCATAGTGGTGACGCACCTGCTCACCTGTGCGGTTGATACCAGTTGCACTGGTGAAGTCACGTGCCAGCCAATCCCAGGCCTCTGATTTGTATTCCAACCCCTGGCACTGGCCCTGCAGCAGCCGGATGTCATGGTCTTTCATGAGGAAACCAACCATGACCCAGGACTCCAATCCTGCCATAGTTCCTGCATGGGTCAAACTCCAACAGGTTCTGGCTGTATTTCCATCTGTTGTCAGCTTAAATAAGGCTATTTTCCTGCCCTTTACCACCATTGGACCATTTTTAAAAATGCTAAGTGAAGCTTAGCACTGCACAAACCAGCTAAGCTTAGCTGAGCAGTGCTTAAACTGTCATTGCTTAGCAGTGCCCAAACCAGCTAAGTGGAGCTGTGAGTTGCTAAATACTGCTAAAATGGATTCTGTTTAAGCATTACTTGGCTTGGCTTAGCAATACTTAACAAAGCTTAGCTAAGGGCAAACCAGGTTTTATTCAAAATATTAAAAAAATATATTGCAATTAATTGCTCATTAATGATACTTTATTATTATGCATATTTATTTTACTTTATATCACCTAACCTTATATATTTTAACTACGTTATCTTGGCATTTGACTTTAATGCATTGGACACTTGTGTACAACTGGGGCTTTTCTCCTTGGGTCTCCACTGAAAATGGGCTTCTGGCCCAGCTGGTCTAACCTGGTTAAAAATGTCAATATATACATAATTAAAACAATACATTGTTATAACAATTTGCTATTCCATGTAAAAGCTGAATGGCTGTTGGTGTATTCAGACTTCACACTTATTGTGCACAAGGCTGTAACTCTAACCATTCAGCGACTGTGGATATGAAGAGTACAGCTATACATTTCTATATAGCTCTCAGTTATATTTGAGCACTGCTGAGCACTGTGCCACTCTTCACAAACTTGCTCAGCTATGCTTAAATGTGACCTTTTACATTAAAATTAAAAGTATCCATTTTCTATTTTTAGATGTCTGGCACATGTCCACTGCATACCACAGTGCCACACAAAAAAAAAAAATGGAAATAAAATATTTTAATTTTATATTTCAGTGCCATCCACGACGGGACTTTAGCAGTGCAGGGGTTGTGTTACTCATCTCTGGACACTGTAACACACCCCCTACACTAATTCTGTAACTGTGTTACATGGCTCTCTCTCAGTAGCACTCCTTCATTAATATTCAAGACACAGCTACAATACACTCCATGTAGGCTTCCCACTATTCCTACACAGAGTTTATTAAATCCCCACCACAGTTTTTTTACCATGTTGTAAGGACTAATACTGTCTTCAAAATGAGGTATAACTTAGCACATTGACATGTTCCCTGGCAAAGTTATTTACCAAAATATGAAAAAAATCATAATTTTCATAACCCTAAGTCCTAAACAAGCTGTGATAGCTGTACGTGTATACAGCATACAGACTCAGTTATTTTACCATGCTGTAACTACTAATATTGTCTTCAAAATGAGGGAATACTTAGCATATTCACATATTCCCTAGCAAAGTTATTTAATAAAATATGAACAAATAGCATAATTTTCATAATCTAAGTTCTAAACAAACTGTGATATATGTACATGTGTGCAGCATACAGACACAGTTCTCTTACCATGTTGCAAGTACTAATACAGTCTTCAAAATGAGGAATTACCTAGCACATTGACATGTCCCCTAGCAAAGTTATTTACCAAATATGAAAATAGTTATACCCCTAGATTTAATAAAATCTGTGTAGGTATAGTGTCGAGCCTACACGGAATGTTGCCATGTCTGTATACACAATTCCCCCTCCGCAGTGCACCATGCATATTAATCATGGCACATTGCCTGAGGGAGCTGTGGAACATGGTTATTGACTGTGATGCTAACTGTGTCCACAGATGAGTAACACACTCCTTGCACTGTCAAATTGTATTGTAGCAATGTGATGTATTTTTTATTTCTTTAAAAAGCATGTTTGCATGCCACAGTATGGAGTGCAGCAGTACTAATTAGTGCTGAGACACCCGCCAGACATCTAAAAATAGAAACTAGATGTACTTAATTAGTTATTTAAAGGTCATATTTAGGTGTAGCTGAGCAGGTTTGAGTTGTGTGGCATGTTGCTGAGAACTGCTTAAAAGTAGCTCAAAGGTATATGCAAAGGTATAGCCAAATTCCACATATCCATGCAGCTAAATAGGTAGACTTACAGCCTCATGTGCAGTAGGTGCAGGGTTTGAATATATGAAAGGGCAAGTAAGCATTTATTTTCTAAATACAAATCATGCAAATTATTTTTAAATCCTGGCCTCCTGCACTCAGCTATGCTCTGCTAAGACCTGCTAAGATGTGCTAAGCACTGCATAAGTACAATAATGGCTGAAATATTTATGCACTGCTCAGCTCTGCTTGGCTAGTTTGCATACCCCTAAGCACTGCTAAGCATGCAGGTCTTCAGGTTTTCACACTACTTTGCTCAGCTGCACAGGTTTGTGTGCTAAGTGACTTGCCACATTTTTAAATATTGCCCTGTGGTGTGTAAGTGTGGGAAAACAGGCTATATTAAGCCCAATAGGCAGGCATACAGCATAATCCATTGGAGTTCTTTCTCTGAAGGGTACTATGGCAGGCAATGGTGAGGGTTTGCACTTTCTGGTGCAGTGTTGGGGAATCCTGGAGTCCAAGGTCATGGTCAGATTCCTTATTAAAAACCATGAAGACTAGATTCTGCAGGGAGGTTACCAGGGCTCTGAGTGCAAGTCAGAGGTCTGGGACCAGCTGGCAAGGGACCTCACCAGTGCAACTGGTATCCCCCCACACAGGTGAGCTGTGTAATCACCACTACAATGACCTGAAGAGATGTAAGGGGGCTCTCTCAGACACCTGGGTCCAAATGTTTTGGACAGGAGATGTCCCATATGTATGTAAGTACTTTTACCTATGTACCACTAATATGTACCACTAATATCTCATCTGAATATCTGCTAAACTGGCATGCACAATGGTTTTCTTCTCTCCCAACAGCTGCAGAGGAGCGGGCTCTCTACATTAAGGTGTATGCTGGGTGCTTGGCCAGGTTGCACTGTATACAGTAAAGAGTGTATTGCAATGAATGTGGACTTACAGCTGTACTGCAACAGGTGAATACTGCCAACTATAGTACCATAAGCAGGGAAGAGTAAAGCATTAACTGTAATAAAGTAAATGCAATAAAGTTTGTAGTGCAATAACTGTGGACTTACAGCTGTATTGCAGCATCTGCATAATGACAACTGTTGTGCAATAAAATACTCAAACCTACACCAGTAACTGCTTGAAGGTATCTCTAATAAAATCTGCAATGCAATAAATGTGGAATTAGAGCTGTTTTTCAAGAAATCAATCATGACAACTGCTCTATAATAAAAACACAACATAATATCTGCACCTGCATGAAGGTATATCTAATAAAGTCTGTTGTGCAATAAGTGTAGATTCAGAGCTGTTTTGTAAGAAATTAATTTTGACAACTGTTTTTCAGCAACACATGAGCCAAGAGCAATAACACCAAGATAAATTGTGTACAACAGTATTGTCTAGTTTTCACAACTGCATGTCAGCCATATGCATTCAGGCTGTGAGGTATGGTGCTGCAGTTATAACAGTGTTGACGGGAAATAATAACCCATAATCAGATATTGTTTGTTGACTTCACAGATATTTCACCATACTAGCAATATATTGTATACACCTGCATTCTATGTAGTAATGTAATCACGTAAAGTTAACAGATATTCTCTCCACGGGAACTACAAGTAAATTGGTGATGTACTCCATATTATGAGTAAATAATTGTGTGTTTAGATGTCACAGACTGTTACAATCATTACCAGGAATGTGAAATTACAGCATAAAATAAAGGAAATAAGTTTAATAATAAAATAAAATAAAATAGATGGAATAAAATGTGTAATCTTTGGTATGGTTGTATGCCTGGCTTGTCTGTTAAAGGTTGCTGCAGTCAATTCATACAGTTGATACAGATGTCCTCTGCAGTCACTGCTATTGGATTCTATCCACATGCCTGCCAAGCAAGGCATGATAGTTGTTTACTCTCTGTACTGTATACATTCATGTCTCTCAAGTGTCACGCTGTCATGTAATGTAATTACAAGTGCGTAATCCCTCTGTCACAGATTTATCATCAGCATGTATATGTAAATAGCATAGAATCACTATATCAACCCACAGTACACCTTGGTAGTTATATAAGTCCACCTGATGTGCAAGTGTTTGTGTAGTTGTGTACATGCAGTTGTTACTGCTTGGCCCATACTGTCCCATGCGGATAGCATGACAGGTATATACATGTTACAGCAGCTATAGAGCACTTTTACACATAAAGAAAGGACAGATTTGTAGAGTAGATAGCAGTACTGTTGTCAACAATGGAGACCATGATGGTATTAATAAACTGTATTTCTATTTCCACCCCTTATCTTCATATATTTATTATTGTTATTCATTGGTTATTGTTTACTATTAACATATGTTGTTACATTAAACTGCATTTGGGACATGTGTTTTATTATTGTATGTTTTAAAATGGTTGCATATTAACATATCTTGTTGAAATGAATTACCTATTCTGTTGGCCTTATGCTGTAACTGTTACTGGGATGCTGTTAATATACTGACGGTTCTGTTATTTATTGTTGTGTTTCACATAATATACATTGAAATGTAATGGGGTTATTTCCAATGTTCTGGCATGCTGTTATTACTAACAATGGTTTTGTTCATAACTAACCTATACTTATTGCTATATCTCCATCACCCCAACAAATCAGGGTAGGCCAGTTCTCAGAGATCCACCAACCCTACCTCAACTGGCCATGGCACCGGGTTCTAGCATATTTGGGACCAAGGCTGGTGGTGCCCCCTCCACTGGCCTTGCACCGTTTTTGGTTGGAACTGACTCAGAGGATGGAGCCCGGCCTTGCACCGTTTTTGGTTGGAACTGACTCAGAGGATGGAGCCCGGCCCCCTGGGAGTGGTGGCAGAGGGGCAGTAGTCATCCAAGATCAACTACCAGCAATAATGTGCAGGATTTTTAAAGGAGCTATGAACATTGCCTGCACCAGACTGAGGGCAGATTGGACAATCTGGTGGGGCCAGCTGGCCCTGGCACCCAGCTTCCTGCACAGTCACCTTCAGGGCAGTGAAGGAACTGTGTCAACTGCCTATGGGTGGGGACCTCAGTCACACTGCTGCCGTCTGGAGGCACATGCATCTTGGATTCCACAGCACCCCCTTCATCCAAGATGTTTACCCCCCATGTGTCACACACTGCCCCTGTCTGCTGTCTTGTCTGTCTGCAATTGCATTCTCTCCTACCCAACTTACCTCTCCACATATACCTATATCCCTTCCCCAATATTCCACTCTCTCCTTATTAAAAAAAGAAAGAAAATATTGCCCCATATATAGCTTTCCATTTTGCACACTTGTCCACTGGACACAACTACTTTGGTCCACTTGTCTTGACAACACATTTGTGTTGTCCTCACCCTTCTATCTGGGGTTTGAGAGTCCAAATTCATCCACAAAATCTGTCAAAATGCACAGCTGTTGCTGTACAAGAAATGGAAAGCTATGGTTCTTTCCTACACCCATCCTGCACATCCATACCTGCCTTTCACCATGCTTTTCCCCCTGATTGCCCCAATTTGACCACTGCCCTATCACCCCCTTTTTCTTTGCTTTTTAATTTTTAAGCGCAGGTTTGTGCGGAGCTAAGCTACACACCATGATTTCACACAACGCCCTGCACCACACAAATCTGCTTAAATGAGCCTTAATGATCTGATGTGTTTCTCACTGTGTTAGGCAAATGTACAACATAATCACCTGTGTCATGTTTCAAACCCAGGCCCCTGTCAAACACAGCCTACAGCACTAACCAACTACACCACACAGATTTTAATAAAATCAGCTGTTTCCTGCAAAATATACTGATTGCCACTGACAGACTGAAATTAAACCTAATGGGGAAAAACAGGGGTGTAGCTGGGACTCTGATGCAAAAATACATCACTAGACAGCCAAATTAATAATAATGGCAGTATGTGAGGCCTGGGATAGCAGGTAAATGTTCCCTTTTATCTGCAGCATCTGTAAACACACCTGCTAAGGCATCAGTTGCACAGTACATATGTTCAGCTGGGACCCTGTTGCTGAACAACTGACTTTGAATGCCATACACATACTGATGGATGCAGACAATGTGTGTCACAGCCTGTATGTCTGCACATATATCTTGCAAATACACCTGTATCAGTGTTAACTTAGTAGCTCAGTCTGTTAGCAGACTTGCTTACAGTACATTTTGCCACATATGGTCCTGGGTTCAAATCTAGTGTTGCACTTTAATTGTATTGTTGTGAAGACAGCAAGTGATGACTGAATCATGCAATTTTAATCCCTATAGGTTACTGCTACTGAATTATCTGCTACACAGTTTTGCAAGTCAAAGGCCTGCAGGTAGGGACATTCGTATAGCCTAACTACATGTAACCTACTACTCTGCTATTGGCACTATTGCATACCTCTCAACTGTACAGATTTTCACAGAATGTCCAGTTTTTTTGCCTTACATTTTGTGTGTGTTCCTCCTAAAATCTGTACTTTTCTGGCAAATAGCTGAAGATTGAAGTCATTAAATAATGACAAACATTTGAGTTTAAGACTCCACATCCTTCAAAAAATTCATGCTAATGCAAAACCTATTATTCTATCAACTTTCTAAGTTTGTAAAAGCAATATTTAAAATCTGCCCCTATTTGTCCAGATTTTTTTGCTTTAAGAGGTTGAGAGGTGATACTAGATGTACCTTAAGCACATGCCTCAATTATTTATTATTTATTTATTTATTTGCAGTTGGTTTACCAGGATAGTCCATTGGGCCAAAAGAACCCGTTTTCAATGGAGTCCTGGGGAGAAAAGCTCCAAAAAATAGACATACAGACCAGGTACATACAATAGAGAAAGCTCTATAAGCAAACAAACAGACTAGGTACATACAATAGATTACTAAAGATACTTATACAATTTTAAAAGACAATACAGTCATTGAATTCACATTTGAGGTACTTTCCACTATGCAATCTTATAGAAGTAAAGTAGAATAAATGTGGGGTGTGTTAGGGCTAAAGAGGTAGTTAATTTGTAGAAAGTAATTGTTTATGTAGGCATAGTTGAGTAATATAGGAATGAATGGGAGATGAAGAGTACCTTGTTTTTAAGATGGGTGGGAACAAGAGCATTCCCATAGGGACTTAAGATGTGTGTGAAGAGATTTTTTGAACATATAATGATTACAGCTGGTGCGAATGGATGGTGGGAGTGAGTTCCAAAGACATTCTAGGTTAAAGGATAGAAGGTTTTTACCTGGGGGACGAGTTGGTTTATGAACTTCTAATAGGTTTTGATTGTTTGACCTTAGGACTCTGTCAGGTAGGTGCAACGTAAAAGCAGAAGACAGGGAGGGACATTAGGGACAATTAGAATGTAACGTGTACCCTTACCCTGGCTCTGCTGTAATGACAGGGCTGCCACTGCTGCCACAGTTACACATATAGCTTGCTTGCCTCCAAAGTGTTCACACTCCCCACTATGTGTCCTTGGCTGCAGATGTGGAGCACACACAGTTGTATGTTAAGGCAGCTGCTACAGACCAACTATACTTCCCAACCCCCTATAACAAGGGATTTGGATCCAACCATACATAAAGGGGGGGGCATAGAGATAGGTACAGTTTGCCCCTACAAAGATAGTAAATTGATAGAATAGATTCTGATGGGCATGAAGTGCGACACTCACATGTCTCTCTCCCCTTACTGACCTTGACCCACAATGTTTGCCAGTGAACTGCCAGATGATTACACTGTCATGGGAAATTGACCAAACATATGAGGCAAAACTGTGGACATACTTCATACATCCCTACAGATCGCCTCTGAGTAGGTGGTATGCAACTGAGTAGAGCTGGAGTTTCTTTAGCCGAGTAGCATATGGCATCTGTTTTAGTCCCTTGATCCTCTTTGTGAGGTACTTTTGGGGTCTTTCTAGTTGCTGCAGGTGCCGGGTAAGGTACATCCCAAATGGGGCATTGTATTCAATTATGGGCCTGATGAGGGATGAGTAAAGGGGCACAATGACCTCCCTTGATCTAGATGTGAATCCTTTCATGATAAGGTGGGCTATATAGAAGGTCTTTCTAACCACTTTGGCAATGTGGTTGCCAAAGGAGAGGTTACTATCAACTTGGGTCTCCAGGTCCCTAATTACTTCTTCCGTACTTAATGGATTACCACCTATGCGGTAATTTGTGGGCACTTTGTTTTTGCCAAAGGGTATGACTATACACTTTTTGGCATTTGGTTTAAGGCCATGGCTCTGGCACCAGTTATCCGTCTCTATAATACCCTTTTGGAGGATGCTTGTGTCAGCTGGGGAGTCAATTATGGTGCCCAGTTTGCAGTCATCTGCGAACTTGGTCAGCCACAGTTCTCCCATGTTAGCCTGTACCTCAGAAAAATATATAACGAATAAGAGAGGTCCCAGGACTGAGCCCTGTGGGATGCCACTTGTAACTGGTTTAGAGTCTGACATGGCTCCAGCAATTCTGACCATGTGGGTTCTGTCCTTGAGCCATTTTGCAACCCATGTTATGACATAGGGGTTTATATTTAAGCTGGAGAGTTTGTGTATGATGCCCGAGTAGGGTATTGTGTCAAAGGCGTTTGTGAGGTCCAGGTAGGCTGTGTGAACTACCTTTCCCTCATCAATGGCCTTGGTGACTGTTTCAAAGAAGTCGACCAGGTTCAGGAGGCAGGATCTGCCCTTAACAAAGCCAAATTGGGTAGGATCCAGTGTCTGTAGGTCCCCAATGTCTTTGTTTATGAGATCCATAATGATCCTCTCCATAGCTTTCCAGACCAAGCTAGTCAGGCTTATGGGGCAGTAGTTTCCAGGGTCTATAGAAGCACCTCCTTTGTGGAGTGGGACCAGAGTTGTTGTACGCCATTCTTTGGGTACATATCCTGTAGTAAGGCTGAGACTGAACAGCAGCTTTATGTGAGGGTTTAGCTATTCTTGGAGTTCATGTAGCACGCAGCCCGGGACACCGTCTGGTCCCATTGATGCTGTGTTTTTTTGCTTTGGAGTGGGTGGCTCTCACCTGGGAATCTGAGATGTCAGGGAGGCAACACTCTGCTGGGATAGATATTTGTCCTTTTGGGGGGGGGGGAGTTTGCACTGAACCTGTCTGCCAGGATGTTGGCAATGTCTGTGGGTTCAGTGTATTTTTTGTCATTATGGACTAACTCTGAGCCAACCAGGTTTCTAACATAACTAAAGAAAGCCTTATGATTATCCTTAGTGTCTTGTGCAATTTTTCTCTTGAAGCTGGCCTTGGATGATTTCATGAGTGATCATAGTTTTTTGCTAGTACTGATCAGAGATGCCTTCCCTTTTAGGGATTTTGCTCTATCATGTAGTAGCTTCCTCCTTCTGTTGTATAGCTTGTTTATGGCTGGGGTCCACCAGACAGGACGCCTGCCTTTGGGGGATTGGGTCTTGGTTTTATTTGGGATTGCATGATCCATGCATTCCTGGAGGTGTCCATAGGATGCGTTTATAAAGGATTCAGCAGATTGGGCTGTAGTGTCCACTGGCCCGGGGGCCATGAAGGATTCCACTTCAGTTTTAAGAAGTGTGAAGTTAGCTTTTGAGAAGTTCTTCACTGTGGTCTTCTGTGCTGGGGGTTGGGACGGGATGTGAATTTCCAGTGAGATTAATTTATGGTCCGATCTTACCAATGAGGGGCATACTTCTGGTATGGAACATTGTGTCCCCATGTTGGTGATGATCAGATCTAGTATGTTTTCTCCTCTTGTGGGAGTGGTGACTAGTTGTTCCTTTGCATTTGAGTTTATGAATTCTAGGAACCTTTGGGCTAGGGTGTTGGGGCTTGAGTAATGCTCCCAGTCTATGTTTGGGTAGTTGAAGTCCCCCAATATGATGGTGTTTGGAGAGACCTTCATATTCTCCAATGTCTTCAGGAAGGCTGAGTGGGGTTCCTGAGTTTGAAAAGGTGGTCTGTAGCATGCTACAAACTGAAAGGCAGTTTTGCCCACTGTTAGTTGCACATGGATGGTCTCTGATGCTTTGTGCAATGCCACTAACCTGGAGGTGTGGGTATCCTTGATGAATATGGATACTACCCCTCCTTTTGTGATTCAGTCCGAGTTTTGGGGCCGAAAAGCATGATATGAGGTATAACCTGGTAGTGCTGGGGTACTCTCAGGAGCCTTGAACCAGGTTTCTGTCACTGCACAGACATCGATGTTCTCCATACCGAAGAGGGCTTCAAGAGCATGCATCTTGAGGTTTAGACTTCTGGCGTTGAGCAGCATTACCCTTAATTTCTTTATACTTGTGTTGTCTTTTGAGCCTTGCCTAAAAAAGGCACTATGGGGGTGGCAAGAGCCGTTGCCAATATCCGAAAGCCCAGGGGTGACAGGTGCAAGCCATCCCTTGCGAAGCAACGTGGCTTGTCGAGCATGTCATCCCAGGCTGACAGACACTGGATCCCCTTTGAATGACACCAATACTTAAGCCAATTGTTGAAATTGATCATTTTGTCTTTATACTGTGGCATCATTCTTGGTGAGGGTAAGATGCTGCTCAAGGTCAGGGCCATACCGGCCTGGGCTACATGATCAGAGAGCTCCTCTATGTCTCTTTTCATGTAGTCCAGGGAGGTACATCTCAGGTCATTCACACCAGCATGGACAATGACTGAGTCATATTTGTACTTGCTTTGGAGTGACCTGAGTGCTTGTGTTATATGGCAGATTCTAGCGCCCGACAGGCAGCTCACTGTGACCTTTTCCTTGTTCAGCCTGTTGAGCAGGACGTCAGTGTGTCTGACTATAGAGTCACCTATTACAAGTGTATCAGGTATGTTGTTAAGCCTTAAGGGCTGTGACTGTTTGGCACACTGACTTTGTGAGCTATGTGTTGCATGTGTTTTGTTTTGGGGTAGCGGTTGCTTAGAAGTCAGCTTTGGAGGTCTCTGCTGCTTTGGCAGATTTTTATTTAGAGCCTCCGAGTATGTTTTTGTGTGTTTATGTGTTTGGTTTGCAGTTGTGGTAGGTCTATGTGAGACTGGATTTGTGGTGTGCATGGTTACTTTGTCCTCCTGACTGGTTACCCCAGTACTGAGTCGAGAGATCTCAGCCTCCAGTTTGGCTATATGGTTGCATCTCTCACATATATTTGCACTTGTTGGGAGGAGGAGACGGTTGTCAGTGTACATGAGGCAGTTGTAACATTGCCTCAAGGTTCCCAGATTCACCAGCTGGACTGGAGAGGAAACCAGCAACTGACCTTTCGACATGCTAGAATAGTATAGGGAACTCCTTTGTAACTGAAACAAAAAGGACCAATAGGGGATAAAGTACTCGAGGGGAGTATATGAGGATGTAGTGCTTTTTTAGTTTATTAGTGCTTAACTTATAAAAATTGCTTATATGAGCAAGTGCAGGGTTTTACATTCAGAATAGAGTGTTTAATTTGAGAGTTAGAGCAGTTCCAAAGGAAAAAGTGAAGAGTAGACTTTGTGGAGCCGGGAATAGTTTAAACCTGATTAACCGGCGCTGCCCGATGCTGCACTATACGCAAATTCGTGCAAAACTGCTCTAAAGCAGGGAGTTAGAAAGAGATAGGAAATGGCCCAAAATGGCCAATAAGCTACAAGTTACTGGGCTGGAACCACTCCTCAAGGGACAGATAGGCTGCTCAAAGCTCCCCATTCTCACTGGTGAACAAAGAAGCTTCCTCCTATCCAAATAAGGATATGGGCAACACAGATACTATGACACAGCCCAGAGATCAGCAATACCTGAAGACTGGACTACTCTAGTTCAGAAAAGGCAGGAAACAAAGATATTTTTTTTGTTTTTTCTTTTTTTTTTAAATAGTAACAGATATTAGGTACAGAAACACAGTAAATGCTTTAATTCGGCTAGTGCACTTGAGTGTGTAGCCTACCAGTTAAACTAGGTGAAAAACAGACTTTAAAAGTGCAAAAACACAAAAATACAGGCAGGAATGATGTACTGTAATTCACCTTCTCTCAGTTTGTCAGTGCCACACTTAAATAGTACTAACATTGTAAAAGTGTCCCTGAATGTCCCCGATGTACACTGGCTAAGTCCCTGTTTCATGGACATTCATCCCTGTCTGGTTGAGAGCTATGCCTAACATACATCTCAACCTTCTACAGTAAGAAATCAGGACAAAGACATAATTAATGAGGGGACAAAGGCCCAACGTCAGTGACAGAGTATACATATTGGCCATACAAAGTAAGAATGTGAATAGACTAACAGATATTACTGTAGCATAAATGTTTTCTGAGGGGTCTGACGTGTGACAGTTTGATTCTGTTTTAATTTTCTGACAGCAGCAATCAATGATTGGACAACCATTTGTCAGACATCCACAAGTTTGTGCAAAGAGGACCACATCTATGAGGCAAACATGTTGACATTCTGCAAACATCTGTATAGTTGAGAGGTATGATGCCTATAGGGAAGATATACTAGAATGTTACCGGACTGTCCCCATATAGTTGTTGTAATAGCACAGTGCTATTTGTCCGACATTGGCTGTATGACATATTAGTGGGTATTTGCCCATAGGGGACACACCACAGTAGACTGTAGTGATGGGTGTAGAGACATACAGCAGAATCTGTCATGGCACACAGGGCCATTACCCAGTATTGCTATTATCTTGATGATAGTCACATATGTAGTATGTTGCCAGACTGTGGGGTATGACGTGTGAGGGGAGCAGTGGATAGTGCAGGCCATTATGGGTGTGTAGGGTCTGTACATACTGGACATCCATGTATCTGGTCTTATAATGTGTTACCCTCTTGTTGTCTTGCAAGAACGATGTACTGACTGAGACATCCATCATTTTCATCTGCGGAGAATGATGCTATACTGGATGCCCTAAGACTCCACCATCATATTCTACTTTCCAGGGATTCCCACAATCATGAACACTGGGCAGCACTGTGGGGCAACCTTGTGAGGGCTATTAATCAAATTGGCCAACAGGACAGGACCTACAAGTAGGTCCTGCACTGGGCCATGGATATGGTCAATGCTGCATGTCAAAGGCCAGCTGCTGTTGCCAGGGATCGTGCTGCCACCAGTGGAGAGTGTGCAACACAATAACCATGCTTCGCCACAGAGGAATTCCTGATGAACCTAGGATCAATCAACAGCTCCCAGGCATCCATCAAGCCATACATCCTGGAGGTGGATGCCAAGGCATCCACATCAGAGGACCGCCCAGGTATGTTTACTGTGTTCACCAGTATAATGCTGTATCAGTCATTGTGGCAGGTGATACAGACCAGTACATGAGTGTCAGGTCTATCTGGATTGGGGGAGGGGTTGGCTTTTACCCACAGTTGTGAACACATCCTCAGAATGTCAGCAATATAGCCAGCATTGCATTAGCTATGGTACATGGGGATATATGCCCATATTACCTCGTAACACTGCAACATTTGGTGTTGCTGACAATACCTCTCCCTCACCTTTTCATAGGTCCATCAGGTGTGGCCGGAGTCTGTGGTCCTGTACCTGGTAAGTGTGATACTGTTGTTTTACAGCTCATATATACCCTATGAAAGTTAAGGGTTGACATTTTGCCTTATGCACAGCTGTCATGCTTAGACAAAGTAGAATAGTTGTATGTTTTATTTAGAGCAGTTAACTACAGTGCATAGCCTAGGGAATGACAGGTGTGTATTTGTACTAACATTGACATGTTTGCACTTATAGTTCTGAGCAACTACGCAGTCTGCTATAGATGAGGCAATTACACCAAGATACCTGTTCAAACACAATAGAGAGATGGCACATACCTGAGGCAGTGATACTGCAACTAGCATATCATTCTCAAGACAGGTGTACTGGGTTTTATGTGTAGTTCAATCACATACACTGCCATATTGCATACCTCACAGGTATATTGTACTGGCGATGTTAACCGGATGTAGGTGACATGCGTGTTATGCAGAGCCTGAGTTGTCTGTGTATATTATTGTGAGTTTGTGTGTTATGCATGGGATCAGAGATGAGAAGATGCAGGACATGTGATGCAGTTATGGATCCTCATCTGTATGAGTCTGTGTGGATTAACATACATAGTGCAGGTGGTAATGTACTGCTTTTGTCTTGCTTCTCATAGGTGAAAAGGGGGGTTGGAGTCTGTCCCCCTCACAACCTGATGTTTGTGTCTCATTGGATTCTAATGATGATGGTGGCCATAGTGAGGTAGAGATGGGGTTGTCGGAGGCTGAATCTGTCCCAGAAGTTGACATCCTTCTTCTGCTCCCATTGTCCCCACACATAGTCAGTATCCCCATACATACCCAGTCACCACAGACCACAGATATTGGATAGTCAGAGGGTGGTGACATAGTACAGGACAGTGTGAGAACTATGGTGTCAAGTGAGTGTAGACACTGGCCATAGACAGAGATCTGGTGAGGTCCCATTCAGGCAGATTGACAGGGGTGATCAAAGGAGGACTGCTTCCCATCCACCTCCTGTTGCAAGTGTCACATCACGGGTCACTCACTGCATCTTTTGAGCTGTCATGAAGGCACAGGCTTATTTGGAATGCAACACCAGATGGATGCTTCGGGTTATGGATGCAGCACAGTCTGACATCTGTGACTACCCCCACTGCATGAGTGATGCCCTGGAACTTTTCACTGATGTAGTGGACAGACCGTGGGTTGAGACAGTGTCTGTCTTTGGTCACACATTGTCTGTGATGAAACACCTGGTTGGAATTGGACGCTGGACACATGGACATAGGCCAGCAACACCATTTGCTGAGAGTCCACGTGGCTGTACACACTAATGCTCCCATAGTGTCAGTACCTTCAGCACTACAGAGTGAAGTGTGCTGTCTACACCATGACATGGCAGGCCATAGGTGCGTATTTCTGGGTGGTCCAATGGGGACACAGGCCCAGCAGGCAGCAGTCACTGTCAGGTACTAACACCACATCTGACCTTGGGCATGGTGGTGCCTGTGCTATTCCTGGTGAAGCCAGTTCCCATGTTCATGGCCAGAGATGGTGAACTGTACACTCTACCATGTACAATCCACCACTGTCCATCATACACTCATGTAGGGCTAGCACTGGACTTGACTGTGTACATGCACACATTTAAAGACTACTGTCACATGCAGATCATCAACACACACACACTGTGCCTCTCCATGGCCCATCTAACCAGCACCCCTTCCTGACTCACACACATGCTGTCAACTGCTTGGCACAGCCTAGGCCTCTGGCAGTCCCACACCACACCCTGTGCATGTGATGATACCTGTGCCACATCCCTGCCATCCATGCCATCAGTGCAGGGACCTGCAAATGTTTCTGATGCATAGGGTGACTATATTACTTTACATGTCTTTGTGTAGTGTAGTAATGTTATGTCTTGGCAGTTGTTGTGGGACACGACAGGTACTGTATGCTGGCATGTGTCTTCTGTACACACCAAACTTTGTGTATCTTTATTGCCTGATGGTACACTGGTGGTAGTGTTAGAGGCTGACAGGTGTGTCATGGACCTGTGTATGTTTGTGTCCCCTGAGTCTCAGCAGTTCAACTATGGACACATGGTGGCAATACAGTGGCACAAGATGGCAAGGCAGCACAGCAGAAATACGACATCAACATGTTATTTCAGTATGCATGCATGGCTGCCTAGGTGCATATGTGTAGAACAGTGTGCCAGGGACAATGGGAACAGTCAGCGTCATCATGCCTTCATACCCTGTGACACAGTCTGCTACCCTGGGCCTTGATACGTGTCACCTGGGTATTCTGCATGTACAAATCTAGATGGTGTCAGGCATCAATTATGCTTATGTAGATGAAGGCAATTTAGGGCCAGTGGCTAGTCACAGGGTCATAAAATGAATAACCAATGCACAGAGATAGGAGCTGACAACTTATCACATGTGCCATGGAGTTTTGTCTGATATCAGAGTGTCAGTTAAGCGCTCTTAAGGTGGATGACATCAGTTGGGCTTTTAAAGGATTCCAATGTTGAGGCCAGCAGCTAGTCACAGGGCCTTAAAATGCATAATAATTGCACAGAGATAAGCCAGATGGGCATGTCCATAGTGCCACAAGGGGATGTATGCACCTACAGAAGTTGGATGATGTGAGAATAGAACCCCTACTTATTTACTGACACACACTATAGCTTGCAGTACTTATCACATGTGCCATACTATTTATCTGATGCTACACTATCAGCCAGCACTCTTACAGTGGATGACATCAGTAGGCCTCGTAAAGGAGGCCAATGTTGAGGCCAGCAGCTAGTCACCAGGCATAAAATGCATAACCATTGCACAGAAATAGCCTGTGCAGGTTTGTCTGAAGTGCTGCATGGGAATATATTTACACAAACAGACACACAAGTTGGATGACATGAGATTAGAACCCCTACCTATAGACTTTTACACACTACAGATTGCAGATTTTATCACATGCACCACGCTGTTTATCAGGCATTACATTCTCAGCCAGTACTCTTAAGGTGGATGACATCAGTAGACTTTGTAAAGGAGGCCAGTGTTGAGGCCAGCAGCTCGTCACCGGACATAAAATGCATAACCATTGCACAGAGATAGCCCATATAGGCTTGTCTGAAGTGCTGCATAGTATTTGCACACACAGATGTACAAGCTGGATAATGTGAGATTAAAACCCCCTATTGACTTAGTGGTACACACTACAGCTTGCAGTACTTATTTATTGTATGTGCCACAGAGTGCATCTGTTATCACATTGTCTACCAGTGCTCTTAAGGTGGATAACATCAGCAGGCCTTGTAAAGGTGGGAATTTAGAGGCCAGCAGCCAATCACAGGGTCATCAAATGCATACCATTGCATGGAGATAGCCCATATGGGCATGTCTATACTGCTGTGAGGGGATATATTGAAACACACACACACACACACACACACACACAGTTGGATGATGTCAGATTTGAACTCCTGCCTAGCTAGTGTTACACACTATAGCTCACAGTACTTATTGCAGGCACCAGTACTTATTGCTGTGCTTGAATAGATGGGATCTGGACACAGATACCTATCTGTATTATTCAGTAACCCCAAGTCATTTGCACAGATCTGTGCACAGCACCTGGAAACTACACTGTTTCAGGCCCTGCCTCATTAGCAAACACAGCAGTCTAACATTGTACATACTCCACCCAGGGTCCTATAATGCATTACTATTACATACTCACAAATTCTGTTTTTTACAATATTTTTATATTTTTTTCCATAACAGCATGTTTGCTCACTGTGACACACCACACAAAGATAGCCAGAGTATTACAAAATATATATTTTACATTATGTTTCATATGGGTTTAGACACACAGTGATTAGTTTTGCACATATCTGTGTCCCCTATGCTAATTTTTACACTCTCAGTACACTTGTATAGTCCCTGGTTGTCATTTTTGCATCCTATACCAGGAGTTTTTCCATGTACATTACAGACACCAACATAGGGTCTTCATGACTGCCTGTCTGCTTACTGGATTGCTCTACCACTCTCATTTGCATGCATTTCACCTGCTTATGAGGTGATTTGCATGCCACAGACACTTCCATGTTCGCACACTTGTGCACGCCTCTCAGCTCCATTTACGTGATTGCACATCTGCTTAAATCCATGTAAGCACCATGCCACTATGCCTACACAGCAAATAAGTCCATGTAGGCTTTATTAAACTCCCCCCATAATTTCCATAACCTAAGTCCTAAACAAACTGTGATATCTGTACGTGTATACAGCATACATACACAGTTCTTTTAACATGTTGTAAGTACTAATGCTGTCTTCAAAATGAATGATTACTTAGCATGTTGTCATGTTCCCTAGCATATTTACCAAAAGTTATTTACTAAAATAAGAAAAAAATATAATAATTTTCATAACCTAAGACCTGAACCAATTGTGATATATGTAAACGTGTAAAGCATACGGACATAGTTTTTTTACTATGTTGTAAGTACAAACACTGTCTTCAAAATGAGGCATTACTTAGCATATTGACATCTTCCCTAGGAAAGTTATTTACCAAAATATGAAAACAATGTCATAATTTTCATAACCTAAGTCCTAAACAAACTGTCACATCTGTATATGTGTACAGCATACAGACACAGTTCTGTTAACATGTTGTAAGTACTAATATTGTCTTAAAAATGAGAGATTACTTACCACATTGACATGTTCCCTAACAAAATTATTTACCAAAATATGAAAAAAAAATCATAATTTTCATTACATAAGTCCTAAACAAACTGTGATATTGGTAAATGTGTACAGCATGCAGACACAGTTCTTTTATCATGTTGTAAGTGCTAATACAGTCTTCAAAATGATGGATTACGTAGCACATTGACATGTTCCCTAGCAAAGTTGTGTTGTAAGTAGTAAAAAGATTCTAATGAAATTTAATAGACTTACTTTCCATATTGGTCCTACTTAGTCGTGGTTGTTTTCCATCTTTTATCACTAGGTGCATGTTGCCAGTATATCATGCATTGTTGCCATCATGCCATTATGCAGATCAGTCAAGAACAGGTCAGTGCCATCTTCATTTAGGAGAACTCCATCACTTCTGAAAAGGTGAACATCTTCTGCAGTGATGCTGTTATGGCTGATTGTTGATCCGCCGACCCTGTGCATCAAGCCATGGATGAACCCAATCTTTAACCATCTGGCCTTGTGCACTGCCCGTTGGCTGATTGCACATCTCCAATTCTGGTGAGGAATTATGTCAGACCACACGAAATGACAATGTGGCCACCATGTCTGCATGCATTCAAAATTCTCCTTGATTTGAAACCTCAGCTCTCCAAGTGAATGAGTGATGACATCATTCCCTCCAATGTGCAGGACAAGAATATCAGGCTCAGGCTAGATGAAACACTTCTCTTGCAACAACTGCAGGAGTCCACTCCAATGCATACCTCTTCTTCCAATCCAGTGTACCTTCACTCAGACTGCTGATATCGGCACTGTCTCATGACCTCCTTCAGTGTCAGCACTCTGCCTTACCTCTGCCTTTTCCTTTTACACATGTCCATTCAGCAATTGACAAAAAGAATCAAAGGGCGCACTAATCTAATGTCTCTTGCCCTGACCTAAATGTATTTACTTTAACTGAAGGGAGGGTGAGTGACAGGAAGCTACACAAAGAGTAGCAGCTGAAAAATACAACAGTATAGAACAATATGATATTACTTGCATGCACAGAGGCATTTGGAAAGCAACAAAGCGGAACACTATATAGTGAGTGTGTGATACAGGAAACTATTACAGATATGACATTCAGTTGCAGTAATTCACAAAAATATGAGCCATATAAACACAATAGATATTTTCATCTATATCTTACACTGGAAACGATGGTAAAAAATGAAAGAAAGAAACTGGAGGGGGGACTTCTGCATGACTCCACATAGACAGAAACCAAAATCTGGCATGTGCATTCATCAATGTGATAACTTTTAGTAATGTGAGTAACAGTGGCAGCTGCTGAGTGTTTTACCTGACAAATGATAATCGGTTCATAGGTTTATTAGGCTAATGACCACAAGGGCCGTTTTAAGCCTAGCCATGCATCTCAAATCTCTGACAAGTTCTGATACCCTTGATAAGTGTAAGCAGAGGTTTGGGAAATGAACCATTTACAGATTACCTGTGCCCATTAGAGACATAGGTAATGACTCAGTGTTATACTGTGACTGCACATATTATAAATTAATAATGTGATAATGACTTACATTTCATTATTGCAAGGTACTGGATGCTCAGATAAAGGTGCTAACTGCTGCACATAACCTGTTAAGTAGACATTCATTACATTCCTGGTGTAGGTGTAATGTAAGACTGAGTCATTACCATGTGTTAGGAAAAGACCTGATTAATTAAATAAAAGTAGCATAACAGTTATATATTACTGAACTCTTCCTCTCACCTAAAATGTACACACAAATACAAGAAGTCCAAAGTATTGCCCTACATACTGAGTTGATCAGTGCCAGAATTAGTATAAAAGTAATAAAATGTATATAACATGTATATCGCTGAGCCCTTCCTGTCACCTAAACTGTACACACCAGTAACAGAGCCAAAAGCATTGGTCAACAGTTTTGGTTGATCCATGCCAGAATTACTTTGCTCAAGGTGAATGCTAGCATGATAAATGCTTACATTCCATAAGACAGCAGCTAATATTTCACTAAGAGGCATCCCTCACATTCGTTTTGATTGTTTTCACTCCATTCATCTCTATATTTTTCACTGAATATAATTGCCTCTTATACAACTATCATACATTCAGTAAACATTTCACGCAGACACAGTTTCCCATGACATATTATTCCAACGTATTCCCTTTGTCTTAGCATGCATTTTTCTGAAGGATATGAAGTCTGAAACACAAATGTATATCTTTATTTTGTGACTTCAGTCCTCAGCTCATCCCAGTAATTCGCTAGAAAATATCTAATTTTATGAGGAACAGATAAAAAATATAAGGCAAAAATCTGGACATTCTGCCCCCCAAGAGCAGCCCCACCTGTGGTGACCCCCTATGCCCTCCACAAAGCAGCCTCCTCCCAAGCCATTCCAGTTTTTCACTACTTGGCTATTTCTCTCCAGTTATGATAAAACCAGTCAAACCTGTCAGTGTGCATACTGGTTTCTTATTTACTTCTACAATGATTACAGATACTGAAATAAAATAGCACAAACACTAATAGCCATTTGCTAAACGAGCAATACAATATGACAGTGAAAACAGACAACATGATCAGTAAACTCTGTCCTTGGAAGTCACATTCAAATGGTATAAAACCCACATTCAAAGAAAATGCATCTGGCCAGTGGAGGATATTTAGGGCCACACATACATGTATGTGTTCTTTGATTCACCTTCCTGATTTTATTAGATTATATTCCATGTATAACACAGCACTGCTTGTTAAAATGTGTTTTAAATTTGTAGTGTTGAACATTCTTCCAGTAAGCAATAAAGCAAAACTTATGAACCAATAAAAAACAAATTACCAATTTCAGAAAACTTTAACAATAAAAGGCCACTCAGACATCGGTCTTTACAATCCACCAGTATCAGTCAATAAGCACAATCTTTGCAGAAATAAAAGTCATCTGAGCAATTCCATACTAAAGAGATCTGTCCCTATTTCAGTGTGTTTCATACACAAATTCAATGACTTGTCCTTGAGAAATTAATTGCCTACGCAACATTAAAAAAAATGGTAAGGTGGTAATATTACAATAGGGAATGGCTGACAAACTGAAAAGTTCATAGATATGAGGCATCTCATACAAAGGAGGACAGACTCAGGAAGTGCAGAACCCCTGCCCCCCTCAAACACCAAATAATCAGCAATCGAAAGGCCACTGCAATACCAGCACTCCATCCAGTGTGAGTCTAGAGTGCACAGGCTTCTGCTCCAAAGGCAATTATGCTACTAACACTGCTTTCAAATTCTACATTACAGTGACTGCCATTTGCTAAATAAAGCAGTTAGTTGCACATTGAAAACAGACTAAGCATGAGCAACAGTGAACTTTTCTTCCCTTGAAACTCACAGTTCAACGAAAATGCAATGAAACTCATAATCACTTGAAAATGCACTTCTTCTCCTTTCAGCGTTTCTCAGTTAAGGGTCGCCGCAGTGGAACAATGGTCTGCAGAACAATTGGCAGTGGAGATTTTATGGTGTTGAGTGTGCCAGTCTGGCACCTGACCTTCCACAGAAGGCACACACACACACACACACACACACACACACACACACACACACACACACACACACACACACACACACACACACACACACACACACACACACACCTAAGGCCAATTTAGAGTGTCTAATCCACCTACAGCATGTCTTTGTAATGTGGGAGAAAACCGGAGCACCCAGTGGAAACCGACCTGACTGCAGGGAGGACATGCAGGCTCTACACAGAAGGCACCCCTTGAAAATGCACTGAACCTCATAATTCCCTAAAAAATGGACTGAAAATCAAACTGACAAAAGGACTTAGAAAGTTGCTAGAATAACAGGATTTGCCATAGCAAGTATTTTCTGAAGGTGAATTCTGAAACACATATGTCATTATTTAATTACTTTAATCCTCAGTGAATTGCAGGAAAACCACAAATTGTGTGATGAACAGGCCAAAAATATGAGACAAAAATCTGGACATTTGAAAGGTATGGATACCTCGCAACCTCTTAGTGCAAGTAATCTGGACAAAGCCAAATATAATGGAGATACAATGCCACAAAAATAGGGATGGATTTTAAATATTATTTTTAACTTAGAAAGTTGCTAGAATAACAGGATTTGTCTTAATATGCATTTTCTGAAGGATATGAAGACTGAAACTTATATGCCATTATTCAGTGACTTCAGTCCTCTGAAGAATTGCCAGAAAACCACAATTTGTATGAAGAATTGAATAAAAATATGAGACAAAAATCTGGTCACACCTACACACACACACACACACACACACACACACACACACACACACACACACACACACACACACACACACACACAGTCCTCTGAAGAATTGCCAGAAAACCACAATTTGTATGAAGAATTGAATAAAAATATGAGACAAAAATCTGGTCACACCTACACACACACACACACACACACACACACACACACACACACACACACACACACAGACACACACACATACCTTCTCTCTCATACAGCAACACACACTTTATCTCTCATATGAACAGAGTGGCTACCTGCTGGCCTATGTCACTTAGTGCTGGATGGACTAGGAAGGACTTCTCCCCATGCCCTCCTCAAATTCATTGCCTGTTGTTCAGGGGTTATCCTCATCTCTATAATTTTCCTCATCATTTTATCCCTCCCACTTTCTGCCCTTTCATACTCCCCCTTCCTCCCATTATCTAGGGCTGGTGTTAGCATTTGGCGGGCCCCCAGCAAATGTCAAGTTGGGGACCCCCCTAGACACATCCAGTGTAAGTATCACTCTGTTACTGTCACTCCTCCTAACCTTTTAGTTCACGCTGCAAACCTTTAGAAGTAGTACACACAAGACAGACCTGTAGCTGCAATGCTCTTACATTACCACAGGCTTATGTACCGCACTATGTTGGTCTGTCTCACACAGGGACACTTAACATGTACTGGTAGTCAGCGGCAACAATGATGCATTACAGCAGCTCAATGTGCAGGTCTGGACATAAGTGAAATAATGCCTTAGGCCTCTTGTTTCAATACCTCCACATACACACACTACAGTCCTCCCCTAAGATTCCCCCCTTCTTGGGGTCCCCATACCATGCACATTACCTTTTTTCTTTCTTTTTCTCACTCATGCCTTACTCTTCAACTTTTTCATGAAGCCATACTGTTCAATATGTTATAAAATAAATTTTAAAGTATTTTTTTCTTTTTGCATAATGATTACAGTACTACATTCTAATTTGTTGCTCCTAGACAGCACACCACTCTTACACAAGTTATAGTAACCTTCTTTGTATACCTCTGAGGTCTGCCATAAAAGTAAAAGATCACATTGTCCTCAGCTCAAACACAAGCTATAATGACCTCATGTGCACAGCTCTAAGGTTTGACTGTGATGCAGATTAAAGAAGTAACAACCACAGAGTCCCAAGCCCCACATAATCTACAACAGTTTTCTATACACAAACATCTGAGCAGAGGTAGTTTTAGAACGGGTGCAGTTGAAAACAAAAGCTATTATTAGCTTTATCCTAAAAGGCTTGTATCGCAGTACAGTTCTGGTGAAAGAGTCTAGTTAGAAAACTGATACATTTTTCTCTCCTTATTTTTCCTTAATCAGCAACAGCTTTTGTGGGGGCCCCCACAGAGTCAGTGATGAGTAAGGTAGTCCCCTGTATCCATTTATACTGAGTAGACAGAAGAGAGCCACCAGGTTCTGTTAAGATCTATGTGTCTGAATGATCTGTGATATATTTTATGCCTTACTTTTGAAATATAATTACTTGTTAGGTACATTTTTTACTGATACCCAAAAGAATAATGTATGTGTCCTGGTATTACTGGGTGTGTGCACAGGCAAAAATCAGTGATATTTTGCACACACAAACACACACACACACACACACACACACACACACACACACACACACACACACACACACACACACACACACACACACACAAAAACATAGGCATAAGCCATAGCAGTATTAGTTTTGTACTTATTTCAGCAAACAGCAATACGTGGTGCAACACTTGTAATGCCACACAGGATCAGTGACTGCTGTTTAGCAGTCATCAGACAGCAGCATGGGTAAGTCACTTTTATTTACCTCATTGAGAAGTAAAGCATACCTGTCAGTGTCCCTGATTTCACAGACCTTCCCTGATTTTGCTCATACTTTTACTTTGCCCTTTATAAAAAAGTTTGATTTGTTGGTAAACCATTCAGAATTGCAAATAGTCAATAAATCCAGACATTGGAGTTTTATACTTATTGCCCAAAAATATATGTTGATGTAAAAGGTGTTATTCTATTAACTATTTATGTGAATTAAAGTAATATTTAAAATGTGTTCCTGATTTTGAGCTTTTTAGCACTGCACTGAATTCATAAGCAAAGAATTTGAGAGTTATAGTATCTGGTGTTCTGTCAGTATTTTTAAAACTGTTTGAAAGAGAAGCCCATCCTTGATGATCGGAAGCATCAGCTCTTCTTAAAATCCAAAGTTTGCAAAGATAATTCACACTGGGCTGCTGATCTCTCTAGTGCTTACCTTGCTCATGTTCATAATCAGCTTTTACCTAACAGGGTCATATCACAGCCCTGTTCAGGTTAAAGAGCATAATCAAGAAATTAATAAATTTTTATTCCTCATTTTTCTTCAAGCAGCAGCTTTTGCGGAGCCCATACACTGCCAAGACTGATTAAGGGGGTTCCCTGCAGCCAAGAGTATTGCAGTGACCTAAAGTTGGCTGTGTAGTTTTAGTGGAGAGAATGCCCAACAGAAGGGTTCAACTAAGTTAGGGCTGCTATGTCAATGTTAAAATATTGGGTGGAATTGCCATGCCAGTTGCTTGATAAAACACTATTACTATAACCAAAAATATCATTGAATTTTAAGGGAGCTATAAATAAGATTTATTACCCATCTGGATTATTAAGTATACAAGATTGTTGTGCTAGCTTTTGTTGGTGTGACAGACATGTTACAAAAGCTCAGGATAAGTTGGTTGGGGCCCCTGCTGAGCAGGGGGCCCCCAGCAACCTCAGGGTTCATCCAACAAAACCCATGCAATACCATCCACCAGCTTTTTCTGAGCCACATTAATTGTAGTTGTAAAATATATACCCCCGGATTTATGAAAGCTTGCACGAAGTGCAAGAAGAGTGTAGGAGCTCACGCTGGCAATATGTCTGCCGTGCAATCCAGGTACAGCCGGCAGGGGCGTGCACAAGAGCTGCTAAAGCTACTTCTGCATGGACAGCGTCATGGTATGCAAATTACCTCATCTGCTGGTGAAAGCCATGCAAATGAGGTAAATTTGCAATCCAGGAAACACTAACCTGTCCGTGGAAGATTAGTGTTAGCTGCAGAAATGTACTCCGTTGGTAAAGGAGTACATTTCTGCAAATAGCTAAACAGCGGTATGACAGCTCCAAATAAAGGATGCATACAGTTGGGGAAGCATGCCAATGGCCAAATATAAGGCCATTGGCATTAAATAATGTTTAAAAATATAACAATTTCACTTTTTTTCCCCGATCTCCGATGTTTAAGCATAAAAGTAGGCGTAGGTAAGTAGAAGAGTAGAATATAGGTGGCATCATGAGGGGGTGTGTCAGACAGGCTGTAAGCTAATTGGAGCACAGTGGCTTGTGTTTGCTTTGAGTTGCTCAGGACTGCAAGAGGCGTGCCTACAGTTGTCCTATTTGAAAACCTCAAACCAAAGGTGCACACTGTTAAAAGATAGGAAACTCCTTGCAAACATGCACACAGTGTGGGCACGTGTGTGCACGTGTTTACGCTCGTTTGCACAGCACTGCCCCGGGCAGAAACAGAAAGGCAAAAGGAAGGAAAAGAAGTAGTAGGAAGTTAACCAAGGAGAACTAGCAAAGCTGCCAGGTGAAATATATCAGAATCAGCCAATTACACAGGCAGCAGACTAGCCCAGCCCAGCCCAGCACTTTAAACTCTGCAAACACCACCACCCCCCCTGTTTTTTCTCAAGAACTCTGCAACACTGCAGTATACAAAGAGGGAAAGTTTAAAAAGCTTAAGTCAGACAAAATGTTAGGGGATGCTCTTGCTACCATAAACCAACATGTGCAAGGTGCTGAGGGTGGTGATGTTGTGAATGCTGCTGAGCAACCCACAGTGAGGAGACGGGGAAGAGTGTGCAGACCCAGGGTAACCTACCAGGGACTACATGAGCTGGAGATAATGGAGCGCTATAGGGTGGACAGAGAGCTCCTACAGCAAATTGTTGAGCTTTGCCGGCCACGCCTCACACACAGAACCAACAGAGCGGAACCTATCCCAGTGGATACCAAGGTATGTCTAGGCCTAAGAATACTGGCTACAGGTACCTTCCAAAGACCAACTGGTGATATGATGGGGATTTCACAGGCATCAACATCCAGGGTACTCCACCAGTTCCTGGATGCCATGTCAGCACATGTTGGTGACCACGTATATTTCCCCAATTCCCATGAGGCATTGGCCAGCAATATGCATTTTTTCCACCAAATAGCAGAATATCCTGAGGTAGTGGGTGCAATAGACTGCACGCACATACGCATCAAAGCACCACCCGGTGAGTGGGCTAGGATCTATAACAACTGCAAGGGCTTTCCCTCCACCAGCTGCCAGTTTGTGTGCGATGCCTAGGGCATAATAATGAATGTGTGTGCTGGATGCCCTGGAAGCTATCACAATTCCCACATTTAGCATCTGACCCAGTTGTACCAGAGATTTGCCAATGGGGACATCCCTGAGGTCACCTAGTGGGGGATGCTGGATATGCACTGGAGCCATGGCTGATGACACCCATCAGAAATGCACACACACCTGAACAGGAACTCCATAATGAGGCACACTCACAAACAAGAAACATAACTGAGCATGTGTTTGGGATGCTCAAATAATGGTTCCAGTGCCTGGACACATCTGGTGGAGCCTTGCAGTACTCACCAACTACATGTACAAAAATGTTATGGTATGTGCCATGTTACACAATATGATCCTGCAGAAACAGCTGCAGCAGGAATAGCATGGGGCAGGGCCAATCAGCCCCCACCATTGCCAAGGCCTGCACAGGCACAGTGTGACTCAGAGGAGGAACAACCTGAGCCTGCCCCAGGAGGCAGCAGGAGGCATGCCCAGTATGCCCTGGCCTTGGCAAAGAGGCAACGCATAGCACATACACTGACTCAGTAGGAACCCTGGAAATGACACCTCTCTCTGACTCGCACATACAGTAAAAGGGATGCCTAACTTGACACTACCTGTTTTCAAACATGTATAGGGAGTGTACTATGTGCATCCGACATAGGCAGCCCTGCAGCACAAACTGAGGCATGAGTGCCCTATTTTAAGCAATATAAAGCACTGCTAAGCACATTTTACCTGTATTGAGAATATCTAATTACAATTGGGCGTAGCTGTACACCGTGCTAACCAGTGCAATGTTGGGCAAAGTTGGGCAATGTTGAGCAAAGTCAAGCAAAGTCGGGTAAACACGCTCACACCTGTTTTACTGTTCCTTAACCAGTCAGGTCTGCCCAGCAGGAAAATAAAAAGCAGTGGCAGGGCTTGAACTCAGGATACTATGCACTAGAGTCACAATAGTGAACCACTAAGCCATGACAGCATTTCACTCGCACAGACACAACTTAAGTCACTCACACATACCAGTTGGGGGGGGGGTCACATACACAACAGTCACAGCCAGCAGGACAATTGTAGACAAATGCAAACACAAACAAATGCTGTATCATGCCCTCTGAAGATGCATATGAGTAACCTCTCCCCAGGCCTATTCTGACAGATAACAGCAGGCCAGGCAGTGTGATGTGAGTTAGGTAGGCTATGATGTCACAAACTAATATGCGTCTAATTGGAAGCTAAGGTCTGTAGTACAGTGGTATGCCTCAAGCCAGCACGATAGGCAACAGTACAGACTGAAATGGAGTACCTGACATAGCAGTGCAGACCTAGCAAATGTGTATAAGTGTCAGGTGTACCCCTCATCCTACGTACACCCACAGTAACAATCAGCTGTGCCCCCCGGGTAGAAATGCACAAATAATAGCTGCCCCCCCTGTATGTAGAAATGTTGATAAGCCTATGCAAATTGACTCATGGAAGCCCTGCAAGGACAGTGTGCTTTCTGTTGATGTACAATACAAAGGTGAGCCCTGGAGTAAAAACCAGCTTGAATTTTCACACACATATATAGTATATATATATATATATATATATATATATATATATATATATATATATATATGCCCATAGTGGGCATGCTCACACACATAACAAATTTAGCAAATGTCAGTCAACAACATACTGAAAGGTCATACTGGGCATGCTCACACACTTAAACAAACGAAGCAAATGTCAGTCAACAACATACTGAAAGGTCATACTGGGCATGCACACACACACAAACAAACAAAGCAAATGTCAGTCAACAACATACTGAAAGGTCATACTGGGCATGCTCACACACTTAAACAAACAAAGCAAATTTCAGTCAACAACATACTGAAAGGTCATACAGAGCATGCTCACACACTTAGGCCATGTCGGAGTACAGCAGTGGGCCACACATATCTGGCAGTTGCAGTTCTTACTCCAGACACGTCACTATTCACCAATCCTGCCTTGCGCACACAGTGATATGAAAACAGACCCATATAATATATTGGATCCCTGTCATAATCAAATTATGTAATACAAGTACTTAAGTTGTTCAAAGAAAGTGAAAATCCAAAGAAGGTCAATAAATCTCCGATCAGTATCATCAAGAAATAATGAGCACTCCTAACATTATCCAAGCCATGTTCTGCCAAAAATATTGCCAAAGAGTCCATAGAGAACCATGAAGCTTTCTTTAGCTATGTCATAAATATCAATGTAAACTCATATATGTTCTGAGTCAGTGCAAAGTGTAAATGAATACATGTACATGACTGACATTGCCAACATCTTGTCAGACAGGTTCATACATATTTACCCCCTCTCACTGACAAAAGGGGCCACTACTATACCTGGAGATTGTGAAAACCAAGAAATCACATATACAATTGTTAAACAGCTCCATCCAAACATAAAAACATGGTGTCTATGGGATGACATGGTGTCCCTGGCTGTATCATATGTGAACTCCAAAACAAACAGACACTGCACATGAGCAGTCTGTTGAGACTCACCCTCTGTACAGGATATGAAACTGTTGAATGGTTTACAGTAACGTTTGGCACACTTCACAAGTGTTGGTGTACAACAGACCAAGGGAACTATTGTCTTATAAGCCTAATAAGCCTGATCTACAAGGCCATGGAGTCCATCATTATGGAACGCATAAACAGAGCTATTGGGAGCCTACATACACCCAACCCTACACATTTTGGTTTGGTCAGGGGCAGATCATGCTCCCTAAACCTGCTGGATAGTTTTCAAGGCAGGCACCCAGGACATACATCAATGAAATGAGCTCCACATGGCCAACATAGACCTTGAAAAGCCCTTTTACAACATCCCACACACATGTCATAGCCACAAAATCAACAACATGTGCATAAACACGTATGTCATCTGATGGATTGTCAACTGCTGCACAGATAGATCCCACAAGGTAAGAATTGTGGTCTCCCTGTTGGACTGTAAGCTGGTAATAACTGCTGTCCCCCATGGCTCAGTCCTGGGACTCATCCTGTCTGGTGTATACTTTTCAGAAATACAGTCAAACACATGAGGGCTATGGTTAGCAAAGTTTGTGGATGACTGCAAAAAGGTTGTCATAATCAATGTTTGGGACAACAGAGACATCCTTAAAAAGGGTCTCAGTGAGACAGATATGGTGTCAAAATTATGGCCTCGAGCTACAGTCATACAAATACCACATAGGTGCCAACACCCTAAATATGGAGGTAATAATAAGGGATCTATGGACACATGTGGATAGTCATCTCTGCTTTCAGAAACACATTCACAAAGTGGTTAGAAAATCATGCTATGTGTTCCCACAAATTGCCAAGGTCTTTGCATGTAGGTCAAAGGAGGTTCCCTCTACTCATCAGTCATCAGACCCATCAGACAGTACCACAACACACTTGCGATGAATCTGACTAGGCACCTTCAGCAGCTGGAAAGACCACTGAAGTACCACAACAAGAGTATTACTGGCCTCAAACAGTTGCCCCATGCAACAAGACTGAAGTAACTCAATCTGTACTCTGCTGCATACTGTCAACTCAGGCGATCTCTGCCCAACAGATAGGTCCATGTCCAATGCAGAACTGATGTACATGCTCTATCTGAAGTAAACCCAAGCTCACTGTGCCACATGCTCTAGGGATATAATCATCACAACAATAAATAAAACATGTTGGAGGGATACATTACTAACTCACAGACTTCCCTTGCTTTGGAACAGGCTCCCAACCTACATTAAGCTGAGTCCCTCACTGACACTCTTCCATAGGAGCCTTGATGATTGTATGTGAAACTGAACTGTTACACCATGGATCACTTCATCAGCTCTACTACACAGAGGCATAGGGAACTAACCCCATGTGTGGTGATAGCTGCACACTCTGGCCATACTAATATATGCCTTCAGGCAGATAGCCTATTGCCTACCTATGTACCTATATATGTAGGGGGAACACAGTATAATAAGCCAAAGATGGATGGGCTAAGATGTGTGTAAGAGGGTGACCATGACATGGAGCCATCCAGGACTGTCCCACCCAGCACACATCCCAATGGCACAAAAGACATGAGGTGCACATCTCACCCACTGTATATAATAGCCACCAGTATCTGAAAGCATTACAGTGTATGTGGTGCATGTGCCTGCTGTACAACATGACTGTACAATGAAGTACACATCTACTATCTGTAGACATGTACCTGTCACATAAGTTCATAGGTATGTAGTAGACTATCTTCACAAAAGGATATATTAGCCTAGGCAAGTTGTGCAGCTTTCACCACCCCATTGGTTAGTCTCCTAAGCCCTAGTTCTAATAGTTGGTACCTTAAGCCCCTTTCTAGTGGGGCTGCTAATGTGATACCTGGTTTGAATTGTCTGTTTCCCATCCACTCATCAAGGTTCCTATTGAAGAGTGTCAGCAAGGGGCTCTGTCTGATGTACATTGGGACTCTGTTCCACAGTAAGGCAAGTCTCTGGGATAGTACTCTATCCCACCAGCATGCTGCATTCATTGTTGTGATGAAGTTCATATCCCTGGAGTGTGTAGTGCAACTCAATTTTTTTATCCTTAGATGGAGCATGTTCAACAATTATGTGGGGGACATGGCTCTTTATGTTAGGCAGAGTGTGCCTCTGAGTAGGCAGTATGTAACAGAGAACAGGTTTAGTTTTACCAGTTGTGTTGCATAAAACAGTGTTTGAGGCCAGTAATCCTCTTGGTGAGGTACCTCTGTGGTCTCTCCAGCTGCTGGATATGCTTAGTTGAGTACATCCAAAATGGTGCATTGTACTCAATGATGGGTCTGATGACTTAAGAGTAGAGGGCCACCATTACCTCTTTTGATCCTGATGCAACCCTTTTGTTGATTAGGTGGGCCACATAGGATTTCCTAATCACTTTGGCAGCATGGTTGTCAAAGGAAAGATGACTATCTACTTGTGTCCCCAGATCCCTTATTACCTTGTCAGTTTTTAGGGGGTAACACCTATGTGGTAGTTTGTGGGTACTTTGTTTTCCCCAAAGGGGATTACTATGCATTCTTTCACGTTGAGCTTGAGGCCATAATTCTGACACCACACATCTGTCTCATAGAGTCCCTTCTGGAGAATATTTGTGTCATCCGGGGAATCTATTATGGTAAACACTTTACAGTTCCCAGCAAACTTAGTCAACCACAACCCTCCTGTGTTGGCATATACTTCTGAGAAGTATATACAAAACAAGAGGGGCCCCAGGACTGAACCCTGGGGGACACCAGTTGTTACTCGTTTAGAGTCTGACATGTAGCCAGCAACTCTTAATTTGTGGGATTTATCTGTGAGCCAGTTTGCAATCCATCTTGTCATGTATGGATTTATGCCCAGGTTGGTGAGTTCATCTATGATACCTAACTGGGGAAAGGTGTCAAAGGCCTTAGTGAGGTATAGGTAGGCTGTGTGGAGCTCCTTTCAATCATCTGTAGCCTGGGTAACTGTCTCAAAGAAATCCACCCAGTTCAGGAGGCATGATCTGCATTTGACAAAGTCAAACTGGGTGTGCTCAACTTTGTGAAGGTTCCCAATGTCTTTATTGTTGACTTCCATTATGATTAGCTCCATTGCCTTGCAGATCAGACTCATCAGGCTCATAGAGTGGGAATGCCAAGGGTCTTTTGTGGCCTCACACCTGTGGAGTGGGAAGAACGTTGCTGTGCAACACTCTATGGGTACATATCCTGTAGAGAGGATGTGGAGAGAGGTGTAGGTATCCTTGATGAATATGGATACATCCCCACCCTATGTGCTATGATCCAGGTTCTGATGCTGGAAGGTATGGAATGAGTAATATCCTGGTAGTGCTGGTGTGCTCTCTGGAGCCTTGAACTAGGTTTCTGTTACTGCACAAATATCAATGTTCTCCATACTTAGAAGTGCCTCGAGTGTGTGTATTTGGAGGATGAGACTTCTGGCAATGAGTAGCATTTAGCTCACTTTGTGGTTATTTGTGTTGGTTATGGGGTTTGGTTTGTCCTGAGTGGCTGGTGTTCCACACCTGAAGTCAATGCCTCATTGGTCTGATCTGACCATAAGCTAATTACCCTACATATCCACATTCTGCCCCTACCCCCCATTAAGGAAACCATGTTAAAAATTTCTCCAAAGCCACCTTCATGCTTCTTAAGACAGAAGTGTTGAACTTCATGACACCCATGCAGATGGACAATACAGTTATGACTAATGAATGCTACACAATTGCACTTTATAAGCACTTACATGAGTGCATGGATCGTGCTATCCCAAACAGAACCAAGATGCTATCCTCCAAAAAAAGGAAGCCAATCTGGTGGTCCCCTGCCATAAACAAACTGTACAACAGAAGGAAGAAACTGTTGCAAAAGAGAGTAAAATCCCATGAGTGGAGGAGCTCCCTGGTCAGCCTCAGTAAGAAGCTGTGATCCCTGATAAAATCCTCCAAAGCTAGTTGCAAAAATAAAATCGCCACTGATTCTAAAGACAGCCACAAAGCATTCTATAGCTATGTCAAGAATCTCAATGGCAACACTCAGATCTGCTCTGAGTTACAGCACAATGACACTAAATATACAGATCCAACTGATATTGCCAACATCCTGGCAGATAGGTTCAGTGCTAACTTTACCCCCCTCTCACCCATTAAAGAGCCCATCTCTATACCGGAAGAATTCAAAGTTCCTGTAATCGTGGCTGCACAGGTAAAACCCACACTCTCCAAAGCTAGGAACACAGCATCCGTGGGACCAGACAACATCCCAGGCTGCATTCTACACAAAATGCAGAACAAACTGGCACCACACCTAAGTACCATGTTCAATCATAGCCTCACCTCAGGCTTTGTGCTTGCTGAATGGCGCACAGCGATGGTTATAGCACTACAGAAGGGGGGAGCCACCACGGACACCGGGAACTAGCACCCCATTAGCCTGCTGAGCCTGGTCTGCAAGGCCATGGAGTATATCATCATGGAACTTATAAACAAAGACATTGGTAAACTCCAAACTCTGGACCCCAATCAGTTTGGGCTTGTAAAAGGCAGATCATGTCTCCTAAACCTGATAGACTTCTTTGAAGCAGTCACCAAAGCCGTAGACAAGGGTAAGGTGGTTCACACAGCCTATCTAGATCTTGCCAAGGCTTTTGACACCACCCCCCACTCTGGAATTATAGATAAACTCACTAAACTAGGTATAAATCCCTATGTCACAAGATGGGTTGCCAACTGGCTCACTGACAGAACCCACACTGTGAAAGTAGCAGACTCCAAATCCAACTTCAGACCAATGACAAGTGGAGTACCACAGGGTTCAGTCCTGGGTCCAGTCCTGTTTGTTATCTACTTCTCTGAAGTACAGGCTAACATAGAAGGTCTTTGGCTTATGAAGTTCACAGATGACTGCAAACTAGGAGCCATAATCGAAACTACTAACGATGTGGACATCCTACAAAAGGGCCTCACTGAGACCGATGCCTGGTGTCAAAGTTATGGCCTCAAGCTCAATGCCAAAAAGTGCATTGTCATCCCCTTTGGTAAAAACTCTGTACCCATGAACTACAACATAGGTGGTAGTATACTTAACACCGAAAGTGTGATAAGAGACCTTGGAACACAGGTGGACAGTAGTCTCTCCTTTGATAATCACATCACCACAGTAGTCAGGAAATCCTTCTACATGGCACACCTCATCACAAAAGGCTTCTCATGAAGAAAAAAAGAGGTCATTGTTCCCCTCTACTCATCACTCATTAGATCCATTATAGAGTACAACACCCCTTTTGGTATGTACCACACAAGACATCTACAACAACTGGAAAGGCCACAGAAATACCTCACAAAGAGGATTACCGGCCTCAAACACATTCCCTACACAGACTGTCTCAAAAAATTCCAGCTTTACTCCGTCACATATCAGAGGTGATCACTGCCTAACATACAAAGCTATGTCAAACCCAGAGCTGTTGGACATGCTCCACTTAAAGAAATCCCAATCCCTCCGAGCTACATGCTCTAGGGACCTAAACCTTGCCACCACAATAAACAGAACATGCCGGAGGGATAGATTCCTGTCCCAGAGACTTCCCATACTCCAGAATAAACTACCTATCTATATCAAACAAAGCTCCTCATTAGCACTCTTCAAGAAAAATCTTGATGATTGGATGGGAAATATGAAATTCACCCCGGGGATCACTTCTGTTTATCTGCTCGACAGTGGCACAGGAAAATAAATTTCTTGGGTGGAAAAGCCGGGGTACCTTTTTGGCTGGGCTTGTATAGGCTCCAGGGCCAATAGCCTAGTTCCTACCTATGAACCTATGAGCCTTTGAGCCTTGCCTAAAAAAGGTAATATGGGGAAAGCAAGAGCCTTGGCCAGTGTTCAGAAGCATAGGGGTGACAGGTGCAAACCATCTCTAGTGAAGCAACAAGGCCTGTCTATCATGTCATCACAGGCAGACAGAGACTGGATCCCCTTTGAATGACACCAGAAGCTCAGCCAATTGTTGAAGTTTATCATCTTTCTGTTATAGTGCAGTATCATGTAGGTGAAGGTAAGATGCTACTCAAGGTCAGGGTCATACCAGCCTGGGCTACATGATCATAGAGCTACTATATATTTCTTGTCATGTTGTCCTGGGAGGTATGCCTCTGATCATTCACACTGACATGTACAAAGAACACGTAATATATGTTCCTGTTCTGGAGTGATGTAAGTGCTTGTGTTATGTGGCGGATCATAGCACCTGACAGACAACTGACAGTAACCTTCCCATTGTCCAGCTGAGTGAGTGGAACATCTGTGTGCCTGACTATGGAGTCACCTATTACTAGTGTGTTGACTATGTTGTTTTGCCTTAGGGCCTGTTGTGAGGCACACTGCTTTGGTGTATTATGTGTTTTCTGGTATGTGTTTGGAGGTGCATGTTGCTTGCTTGTTTGCTTAGGAGGACACCCTCTCTTTTTCAGATTAATATTTGTATTCTCCGAATATGGTAATGTGTATTTATGTATGTGTTTTGCTGGTGCTTATATTGTAGGTCTATGTGAGACTGTTGGTGTTGTGGTTGTATGACTCTACTCCTCTTGACTGTATTGTCCAGTACTGGGATGACAGAGCTTAGCCATCAGTTTGACCCTGTGTGTGCCAGCATGTGGTGCATCAACCCATATATGATATGGTCATGGCCTGTGCATACAATACACTCACAATGCACCTTGTATGATACGCCTGCTGAGGTTAGCAAATGTGAAAAAAACCTTTGGGCAATCTGTCAGTAAGTAATGTCTGTATTGCACCCTGTAACTCCATATTGCTTGCCAAAGTGTAAAGACGTACTTAGTTTGGATTAAGAACCCTGCACGTGCCAACTGTGTGTGTGTGTGTGTGTGTGTGTGTGTGTGTGTGTGTGTGTGTGTGTGTGTGTGCGTGTGTGCGTGTGTGCGTGTGTGTGTGTGTGTGTGTGTGTGTGTGTGTGTGTGTGTGTGCGTGTGTGTGTGTCTCTCCCTGGGGAGAGAGCAACCTTTTTGGAGACTACTCACACCCCTTAAAAGTGGTATACACATCTTTGTCAAGTCTGATGATGTCACCATCCTGCAAATATACCTGTGGAAAAATGAAAGCCTACTAATGTGTTTAACACATCATGTAAATGTGTATTGCTGTAGTGCTATACTGTAGTAAGGTAGGGGGTTGAATCCTGCACTTGCCAACTGTGAGCATGTGTATTTCCTTGGGGAGAAGCAACCTTTTTGGAGACTACTCACACCCCTTAAAAGTGGTATACTCATCTTTGTCAAGTCTGATGATGTCACCATCCTACAAATATACCTGTGGAAAGTTGAAATAACCAAGTAATGTGTATAGAGCATTGTGTAAATGCATACTGCTGTAGTATTATAATGCAGTTAGGTAGGGGTCTGAGTCACTCATACCTCTTAAAAGTGGTATGCTCATCTTTGTCAAGTCTGATGATGTCACCATCCTACAAATATATCTGTGGAAAAATGAAAGCACAGTAATGTGTATAGCACATTGTGTAAATGCTTACTACTCTAACATTATAATGCACTTAGATAGTGGTTTGAATCCTGCCCTTGCCAGCTGTGTGTGTGTCTCACAGCAGCAGAGGAACCTTTTTGGAGACTACTCACACCCCTTAAAAGTGGTATACTCATCTTTGTCAAGTCTGATGATGTCACCATCCTATAAATATACCTGTGGAAAGTTGAAATAACCAAGTAATGTGCATAGAGTGTTGTGTAAATGCATACTGTTGTAGTATTATAATGCAGTTAGGTAGGGGTCTGTGTCCTGCACTTGTCAACTGTGTGTGTGTCTCCCTGGGGCAGAGCAACATTTTTGGAGACTACTCACACCCCTTAAAAGTGGTATACTCATCTTAGTGAAGTCTGATGATGTCATCATCCTACAAATATACCTGTGGGAAGGTGAAATCCCAGTTATGTGTATAGCGCATTGTGTAAATGCATACTGCTGTGGTATCATAATGAAGTTAGGAAGGAGCTTGAATCTTGCTCTTGTTGACTGTGTGTTCCAGGTGTGTGATACCGTTGGTCAACATGGAGTGGGTTTTGATTTTTCTAGTGTATGACATATCACAATGACAACTGTATATGCATTACACATGTAAGGTAGCTGTAGGGCAAAGCCATACACATACATATAACCTCAATTATTTAATAGGTGGGTATTCTGCTTTCTCCATGAAAGCATCTGTTACCTTTGCCAGTGCGTGCTAGCACTTTCCAGACCTTAGGTCACTTCTGTATGCTTGTGACAAGGTTAGCCACTGCAGTGATCCCTGGGCTACGTCTTCTGTTTCACATCCACTCATCACGGTTTCTATTGAAGAGCGTGAGTGAGGGTTTATGCTTGAGGAATATTTGAATCCTGTTTCAAAGCAAGCTAAGTCTGGCAAAGATGACTAATCATTACAGGTGTGCAACAACCTCTGTGGATCTGCATGCAAACCCTTTATTGCTTATGTGCCCCAATGAGGGATTTCCAAAACCCTTTGATAATGTGATCATCAAAGGAGAGATGAGTAAACACATGGCTCTATGCATACATTAGTACCTGTTCCACATTTTGGGGGCTACTACCTATGTGGTACTCTGGGGGTACTTTGTTTTCAAAAAGTGGATAACTATGCTTTCTTTGGCTTATAGCTTTACAGCATGATGTTGACACCAGGTATCTGTCTCTATGATACCTGTTTGGAGGATGTGTGTGTCATCTGGAGAATAAAGTATAGCTCACAGTATGCATTTTCATCAGACGTGTGCAGACATATCCCTGCTGTGTTTGCTTGTTCCTAAGAAAGCTATATGCCAAACAGGAGTGGTCCCAGGACTGAGTGCAGGTGAATACCACTTGTTGCTGGCATATAATTGTACATGGAGGCTGCAAATGTTACTGTGTGTCCTACATCTGTGCATCAGTTGTCAATCCATCATCTAACAATCGTTTATGGTCAGTATGTTGAGGTTATGTATAATACCAGAATGTGGGATGGGTATGAATTGCTGGTGAGCTATAGCTTGGCTGTGTGGACCTCCCCTCCCTCACCTATAGCCTTGTTAACTGACTTGAAGTCTACTAGGTGTAGGAGTCATGATTTGGCCTTTAGAGAACCTAAGTGGGTATGGTGCAGTGTTTGCAGGCTCATAATGTCTCTGTTAATGAGTTCCATAATGCTGTGCTCCATAGCCTTCCAGATAACATTTGTCTGGTTTATAGGGTGAGAGTTTCCAGGATCTGTTGTAGTTCTACCCTTAATCAATTTATGTTAACATTTGCACTGGGTGTGATGAGGGTGGACAGGATTAGGAATAAGTATATTAGAGGGTCATCCCAGGTTTGAAGGTTAGTAGACCAAGCCAGATATGCAGGATTAAGTTGGTTTGTACATGTGCTGAGGAGGGATGCAGACTATATTGTGAAATAGATGCTAAAGATGAAGTTGCCAAGTAACATTAAAAGAGGAATGCCTAAGATGAGGTTTGTGGCTGTGGTGAGAGAGGACATGCAGGTGGATGGTGTGAAAGTGCAAGATGCAGGGGGCAGGAAGAAATGGAAACAGATGATCTACTCTGGTGACCCCTAATGGGAGCATCCAAAAGGAGAAAAAGAAGACATTGCAGCTCAACCCTTGTGGACTGTGAACATCATTACCATGCATCATTACACAAGTATGTAACCTGTATAGGGGCTGCATCTGGACAGAGTGTTTAGGTGAGTGGTGACTTCATATGTCAGCTTGTGTATGACACAGCCAGGGACACTGTCCAGTACCATTGCGACTGTGGTTTGGACTTTGGTAAAGAGATGTTTTAACTAGGGTGTCTGTGAATCATCAGGTTTTACATTCTTCAGGTCTGGAAATGTGGCCCTTGTGCCATGACAGGGTGGTGAAATCCACATTCAAACTGTCTGACAAGAAATTGGTAATGTCAGTCAGATAAGTGTACTTTGTGACCATTTACATTAACTGTGACCCGATCTGAGATTTCCCCTGTAGATTATAAACAACACTAAAGAAAGCTTCAGTGTTGTCTTTGGAATCCTTGCCATTCTGTATTTTGAAGCTTGCCTTGTATGTTTAATGAGGGTTTGTATTTTCCCAATGATACTGACCAGAGAGGTTATCCCTTCTTGGTATGTAACTCTTTTTTGGTACAACTTCACACCTTCTATTATATATTTAGTTTATGGCAGTAGTCCATGAGACTAATGCACTTTTACTGTATAATTGAGAATTTCTTGAGTTTGTGATAGCACGGTCCATGCAATCCTGTAGGTGAACAGTGTGCATTACTAAAGGATTATGCAGCTAGGACAGTGTTAACCTTAGTAATGCAAACCAAGGACAGATAGCAACAACAGCATCACCCACAGCACAGTGTCACCCCATGTCATACACACATGTGCGTACTCAAGTTCTAAAATGTGTGTAGTACAATGCATACTGGCCACCAATAGAAACTATGGAGTGTTAAAACTGGCCAATACAGGGCATGTCACCCTGTCCATGTGTCCAATATGCATGTACATACAGACAGTGCACCTCCACCATGTTCACAAATGGACACCTGCAAATGTGTGTTGCACACACCCCACACTTACTGTCCACAGTATAACGCATACTGACATAACTACACACATCAGCCAAGTGGCACATGGGCAAACAAAACACAATTGGAATAAACACAGGTGGAAACAATACAACATTGCTAACTACAGCTTTAATGCATCATGCCTGCTCAGCTACACCTTCAAGGATATCATTACACTTTACTGCTGACAACATGCTACGCATCCAACCATTGCTATACTTTATTAAAGTCACCCTGTGCATCAGCACCATGTTAGCCTGTTCCTGCATCAATGTTACAGATGATAGGAGGTGGCACAGGTTTCATCATATGCATAGGGTGTGTTGTTGGTTTGCCAGAAGCCTACACTGAGCCATACAATCGGCATGTGTGTGTGTGAGTGTGTGTGTGAGGGCCATGAGTACTGTTATGGGACAATGTTGATGTCATGTGTCCAGGTATGTGCTTGCCCTAGGTTTCTGATTTATGTGTGTGTGACTGCATGCACACAGTTCCACCATGGGGCTGCCATATATGGGGATTTGCAAAACAGCTACAGACTGTACCTGGCAGGCTTTACAGATCACTGTCTCTGGCCATGGATACGGAACCTGTGCCTGGCAGGGGTGCTACAGACAGTATCAGGTACTAATCCAGATTGGGTACTATCCGAAGAGGTTGACAAATGTCTCCTGGATCCAGGTCCCTGCTGGGACTGGCTTGTCCCATGTGCATGTGGTCTGCTAGGATGGTCTATGGACAGCCCCCCCAACATTGCTGGACCTGCTGGACATCCACGTTGACCTCCAGCTGCTGTTGTTGCTGGCATACGTCCTCGTCGACGTCTTAACCATCCTGCACTGTCCTGACACATGGACATGACATTGTGGAGGACATCCAATGTCTCACCCCAATGTCTATCAATGACCTCAGTGTAGTTAAGTATGGCACCTGCTAGGTCATGAATACTGTCATTTACAGAGGTGTAATGAGCCCACTGTGCCCTTAACCCCTGTCTGGTGTACCGCTTCATTTGTGTCTGTGGCTCCATGACAGCCTGGAACATGCGTGTGGTAGAAAGAGGTGTGGCACGTCTTCCAGGGGCATGATGACCAGCAGTGCTCTGATGAAAACCCCTGGGCATCTTCCTATGTGGTACCATTCCAGACATCTGGCTATGGCTGCTGTGTCCTGATACATGTGCCATAGATACCACACTGTCCTGGCCAGTGCCAACCGTACACTGTCCGTCAGCTAAGGGCAATGGTGATGATGGATGTACAGGCAGTATGACTGTGTGCATGGATGGGGGTGGAGACTTGTGTACTGTCAATTGCTGGCCCAACAACAGACCCTGAAAAACCTGCCTGTGCCTCAACACACCTATCCTCATGATCACTGTCTGTCTCAGTGACATCAGGTTCCCTGCTGTACTCAACCAGCCCCACCTTGCCACCTGTAAGAGGAAAACAGGAAACACACTTTAAGACCTGAACATGACTTCAGACCACATGCACACATGCGCACATGCACACCTGTGCACATGCACACACACAAAACTACACTCCTCCCAAAAGCAGACACACACAACACCAGCAATCACAGAACATACATAATAGCAGGTGATGGTGGGGTACAGTATCACAAGCAAAACAGTCATATCACACATGTCAACATGCAGGACATGTGTTGCTTAACAGCATGCAGTTCAAGTGTAGTCAGTCCTTGTTACTAACAGTATACATGACTTTGATGTTTGTGTTTTGTTATTAGGTGATGGCCCTCCCCCTGGAACACAATGCATACATGGACACAACATTGCTGTGCAGGTATTCATAACCCTGAGATGTACTGTACACCATAACTCACAGGTGTACATACCATTGCTGGATGTGTATCACTGTGTCAGATAAGTATCCAATGCTGATTGCAGCCTCTGTGCCTTTAGCAAATAATTGTGGACACATTTGTAGCACATGCATAATGAGTATTCATACAACATCATCAGTGGTGCATGGATAATTGATGGAATACCATTCGGCCACATACCCAATTTACGGTACTTATGGTGAGTGTAGATCATATTGTGGACATGCCAGTCTCATCCATGACATGGCATGCTAAAACACAACTGCATATTTAAACACCACACATACCCAATATGTGTCATATGAACTAGCCACTCAATAGCATCACAGGACATATATGTATCAGTTGTGCAAATAGTGATTGGTATGCATACTGTTTAGAGGTGCATATGTGTGCACACACACATCATTATGGTGTGTAGCGATGACATCTATGTGTAGTACTGTTTTACAATAACTGAATGGAGTATAGTACTATAGGCCATCATCCTGAAACATCAGGTGGTCACTCAAGGCTGCAAATGTTTCACAAACCAGCACTAATCATGTTGTGCTGGAACTGTACTACCTTGGCTAAATTCACCATTTCACAACCAGTTGTTTCGTGAGTTTGTAAGTAGGCTAATAAGGAGCATTCCCTGACATGAATGTGTAGTGTGTTGCAGAGTGTTTAAATGCCCCAGGATAGGCCTCTACCCCTCAGGTATATTATGTGTAATGATGAGATTTTGGGTACTAGAGTGTGTTTTTACAGAGGATTTGGGAATCCTTTATGTGTACCATGTTAAAATGCTCTATGTATGACATAGATGTGTATGTTATGTACATGTTGAGTATCAACTGTGCCTATCCAATGGTCACTACAGTCTAGCCACATTTGTGTTTGAGACAGCTAATCACATTAGTGAGATGTGCGTGCTTTTACACCAAACATGCACATCATGCATTATGGGTAAGTGTGTTACATGTGTACATGGCCTACACCTTAACTATGACATGCACTTTTTTATTTACAATAATAAATATAGAACACACTCACCAGCATCTGTCCTCTGCCTTGATGTCACCCCAGAGGTACCTACATAGAGATGAGACAGTTTGCCAGTGGCCACAACTGTGGCATTGCTACTGTGTGTTTGCAATCTTACAGTACAACAAGAGTTTACATTCACAGGGCTACAGATTATGTTCCAAATGATCAGTATTGCACAACAAGAGGCTCCACATCTTTGAATGACACACTCCACATCTCACATATGCATGATCTACCAATACAGATAACAGTAGTCTACAGACATGCCATGTTACCTGCATGCTCTATGTGTGCTTGCTGGGTGGCTCCAACCTCCATCATGGTGTATGTCTGCTGCTGTTGTTGTTGGGCAGGTGCCACCAGGTGCATGAGCAGCTCCTCCACTCTGGTGAGGGGGGATGGATATTAACACCACCCTCTGTTGCAAGCTGTTCTCTACGCACATCAGCGGCATGCTGACAGACATGTCTGAGAAGATCACTGCAGTGGTGGTGTACCTACTCATATGTGCGGTTATGCAGGCCTACCTCACTGACCCTGTGGATAAGAACTTGCCACATAGCAGTACGCTCCTGTTGGTCCTGGCTGGTTCATGAAAACATGAGATGGTAGTGTTGAATCATACTGCTAGTGATGATATCATCTTCAGCACTACTGTAACTCAAGTTCCTGTGGTGGGCCATGATCCCTGGAAGAATTAAATACAAAAATATGGCTGAGCAAGTCATATGGCACATTTAACATTATATAGTACAGATATCACTGAACTGCCATATATAGCACCCTATAAGCTAACCGAGAGTGAAACACTGTAACTGCCACTTATCACTGCTCACCCCACAACTGCTTGAAAGTCCCTTGCTCACTCTCTATCTAATGAACCATGTTTTGCACAGCAACAAAATAAAATCACTATATAAGACTATACAAGAGTACCTGGCACACTGTATGCAACATGATGCACCACCTAGCCACAGCAGATATACATCAAGCTGATGTGTAAAGAAATATATCATCCATCACAATCAGTGTGAGGCCCAGTAAATGTATTACTATTATACCACACAACTTGTTAATGCCAAACCCGTGGCCAAAATATGTGCACAATTGGGAGTATAGGTCACATACTGTTGTAGTACACTATAAATGTTGCTAGATATGCAGTTATATGTATTACCACGCATATGTCAAAGGACATGTTGCAGACATACCCACGCACACATCAGACATAATTACAGGACACAAAGGTATGACAACCCAGATAAGCTTTCAGTGTGCAATATACAGTACTGTGTGTCAGTACTTACACAACCTTATTCTTGAGAAATGTAATCTGTGATGAATACAGGGACCACACAAAACAGTGGATGCAAGCAATGTGGACATACACCATACTTTGCTGTACAGGCCCAGAGCTTCAATTAGTACTACAGTACACACAGGATTTGCATTCAACATCGGTACCAATTAATAATCATAGATGTAGTAATTTAGCCTCCAGTGACACACCCTAGTTAAAACCAAAATACTTAATCACACTGTATGCAATAGCACTTGTTCTGCCTAGCAGCAGAATACACAGCTTTTGCTAGGATCAAAGCAAGGACCGATAATACCATAACATAAACAGTTTCCCACTAAGTCATCCCACAGATACATATCTTTGAAGTATTCACAAACATATTGACCATCGCAGTCAGTCCACAGTACAGAGAATCTATTGCAACAAGTAGATGTAGGTGTATATGAGTGCATATATATATATATATATATATATATATATATATATATATATGTGTGTGTGTGTGTGTGTGTGTGTGTGTGTGTATATATACATATACACATCCATTTGTCTACATATACATATATATATATATATATATATATATATATATATATATATATATATATGTAGTCACATATACATTTCACCTTTCATAGTGAGAATATCAATTATACAAAGGATGTAAGGTGTAGAGTAATGTAATAAAATTGTACAGTCTTGGGATAAATGCATTGAAGGTGTTCACAGCCCAGGTAGCTATAGCAGGCCTTACTGGCTTCAACATTGCAAACTGAACAAACCACCCACAGTGTTTAACCACCACACGTCATATACCAGCACTGTATGCTGTCTTGTTTGTCAAACACTAAAACCTACATACAAATATGCGCATACTAACCTTCACCAACATATATATCTCCCCCCTTCGCAAACAGTTGCAATATGTCCCCTGCTCTATGCACATATACAGATGTGAGTATATATGACACATATATATTTCTCCGTATGTGTGTGGCATACACACACATGGGCCACACTGTTGTAAGTCCCTGGACCTCACAGCTGAACTGTTGGGCCTTGCTGCAACACAAACAGGTGTCACATATGAATACAGACTAACATTGGGGGGTATATATGGCAACAGATGCTAGATAAGCATACCAGACTGCTACAGCAGTTGCCAATGCTAAGCTACACTTTAATATGACTATCATGCATGTTTTGTTCTGTCACACCCATGTTTATATAATGTCAGCACTAATTCCCCCAACAGCCATTGGCCACACTACTGTACAGAACACAGATAACATGGATCAGATCTTTGACAATTAATGCAGAGCTACATATTTCACAGGTATGTCCCACTGCCCACAGGTACACACAGTATTGTCCACAGCAGTAGTTAAGCAGGACATCTGTGCATAAAGAAGTACTGCTGCCACATATGAATATTTCACATTATGTAGACTATTCTTCAATAACATCTACTACATGCCAGTAAATACATATGTGTCACATACCTTTCCTTCGTATAATTTGGTAATATTTCATTTTCCTTTTCTCTCTCTCTCTCTCTCTCTGTCTCTCTCTCTGTCAGTCTCTGCAATAGAGTGATTGAGTTTGTTGGCAGAGATCGCAGCCTGCTTTTGTAGGAATTTACACATGAGCATGTGACGGCCTCTGCACCAATTAATGGCTGCCATTTGCTAATTGCATGCAGCCTGCTGTGTAGTAATTGCAGCAATCACTGTCATAGCAACCCAGTACTACAAATCGCTGACTCATGTAGGCATTACCCTTTCAGCTTTCCAAGATGGAGATCATCCTTGTTTGGTGTGGACATCATTGTTTAAGACAGAAGGTTGGTATAGTTCTTATATCAGAAGCCAGGGGTGTAGCCATATATTTACATTTTGTACTCAGACCTAATGTTGCTGCTTCCAGTACCCATGTGTCAGTGTAGAAATGTACTCACCCCTCAAAATGTTACCCCCAGATACATGGAAAGATGTACTTTCTTTTCAACTGTTACAATTAACTGCCATACAAAGCTAGTTATAGAGATGTATTCCTTTGGCGCAAGAATTGTTTGTGAACTGCTATAATGTGAATATTCATTTACTCAGTTCTAAACAGTTTGTGCTTTTTTAGTGTTGACATTAGCACGAGCGGAACTGAGAAAAACTGGACACATTTCAGTACAGTGAATATGCTTACCTACATCCTTAGTAGATCCTGCACACACAGGTATATTCTACATTTGGGTAGGGTTGCAGAAGTACAGAGAGCGTAAGTAGTATTGTGTGGATTTTATCTTGCTAGACTTACAGGGTCGCTGTGTATATGTTAGTTTATCAAGGCAAGGAGTCTGTCTGTGTAATTCCCAGCTGTGGACCTATCCACATGATAGCCACAGAATAGCCTGTTATTTTTTGTCTGTGCACCACACAGGTCTTTTCAGCAATAGAGCAATGGCATTCTTACAGTTTGTTGCTACCAGTACATGGCTACATCCATTTGTATTTCGGTGTTGTATTCCTACATAAGGGTATGCTTCTGAAACTCCTTCCAAAGCTATTTGCACAGTGTGTAACAGCTGAAGGGCTAATATGCCTCTGTGTTTCTGCTTCTGCCAGACCTCTCAACCAATCAGGTACATATTTGAACAGAATCAGGGAAAAGTCAAGAAAAAGTCAGGGACAATCAGGGACACCTTTAAAATATTAGTGTCATTAAGTTGAAACATTGAGAGAATCAGAACATATGAATGAATACACCTTTTTCTGAGGTAAAAGAAGTTTCTAACTCTTAATTATTGTCATTATTCATTAAGTGTAATTCACCACCTTTCTGCCCAAAGTCAGTAGTTTTAGGAGGGATTCAAAGAGACAGATCTAAAATTTGTGTCAAAATCAGGGACATCCCTGAAAATTAGGGACAGTTGAGAGGTATGACCTCTGCCCTAAACATATATATGCCAGTGTTTGTCCTGCTGTGATACTGTGTGGGGTTGTAAAGTGATGGTGTAACATTATTTCCTGCTAGAATGACTGCTTTTCTTCTCACAGTCATGTAATGTAATCCCACAACAACTGTTGGTCAACATCCACAGAACAAGTTGTGTGGTATGGTATTCCTAATTTTTCTTTACATTCACTCATTCTGATGCATGATATAATTATTTAAGCACCAACTTGATGTATATCTATTGTGGCTTAGTGATACTTCATGTTGTGTAGTGTGTGCAAGGTCTGGGGTTCGAGACTTATAGAGGTGTTTTATTTTGTTCCTGTGCAGAACAAGGGCCCTCACATACAGAGTGACTAAGGAAGCAGTTGTAAGCGGGTTTGTGCTACCTGCTCACTACTGCTTAATAGTGTTTACTCCCACTCACCTCCGCGCTAATTTCTTTGAAAGAAAAGAAAAAAATGAGAGATAGGAAAGTGGTGAAAAAGGGGCACAAAGAGGGAAAGACAGTATGGAAAAAAGCTCGGGATGTGCAGAATGGGTGTAGGGAAGGTCCATAGCTGCCCATTTCTTCAACAGCAACAGCTGTGCATATGCAATAAATTTGGAGGTAGATATGAACCCTTCAACCCCTGAGAGAGGGGTGAGGATAACAAAGTATGGTGTAATGCCAATTAAATAACATTTCATGTGTCCAGTGGACATGTGTGCAAAATGGGTATCTATGTCTGGGGCGCAATTTTTTTTTGGAGCAGATTGCCCTCTTTTTTATTTTTCAGGTGAGAGTAGAATGTGGGGTAGGGGAAGTAGGTATATTTGAGGAGGTAGGTTGGGGAGGTAAACAGACAAGACAAACAAGATGCATACAGGGGTGGTATATGACACATGTGGTGGGTGAACACCTTTGACGGGGAGGGATGTTTGGAAATTGCAACCCCATGAGCCCCCAGATGTAAACAGGGGGACTGAGGTCCCCACCCATGGGCAGTCACCACGGCACCTTCACGGCCCAGAGGGTGGCTGTGCTGGGAGCTGTGTAGGAGAGGCAGGCTGACCTGGGAGTTGCGCCACATGGGCCTCAAGCTGGCATAGAGGTTCTGCAACAGAACATTCAATCTCTCTATGCACCACAGCCCGGACCATTTGAAGGGTGATAGGTGCCCCTCTGCCCACGCTTGCACGGGGGGGCTGAGCCCCATCCCCTGCAGCGCTTCCACCTGAAGGTGGAACAGGGCCAACGGAGGAGGAGGTCCCAGGCTGGGCACCAGATCTGCTGGTGCCAGGTGCCATGGCCAGCTGAGGTGGGACAGGTGGGTCTGCTGGGACTGGTCTTCCCATATGAACTATGTTTTGGAGAGTTTAATAAAGATATGGGTTAGTAACAGTCAACATCATTCCCAATTAGTTATAACAGCATGCAGAAGTATTCCCATTAAACCAACACACCAGATTTTCAACAGTTGAAAAGCAAGCATAACACATGCATATATAGAACAATAGTGGACATTACAACAGCATGCAGGTTGAATTGATGAAAACAGGCCACCAATATTGTGGCATTTTAACAGGGCACATGCATAGAAATAAATGCAAATATTTATAAACCAATAGGACATACGTCCCAACAAATGTTTTGAGATTAGACATACCGATTGAGGTGTGGAATTGCATTTTTATGCACATACAGTAGGGTGGGAAATGATAGCTCAGTTAACAACTTATATATCCTTCTAGTTTTCACTACATTCCTATTAACTGCAGTTATATGTCCATTACATGTATTATTACACTATCCAATGTCCTTATATTGTGCAACTGGATTTTGCTAGATCGTTATATACATGAGCTGTATCTTACATACAAACTGTCCAAGATGCAGATGTTACTGCAACATATTTTAAGAGTTGCTCACACACACTACTGCTGAGATGGTACACTGACATATCTACTTTCAAATAATTATCTAGATATGTTCAGGTGAAAGTATCAGTTATAGTTTAACAGCTCCCTACATTTCTGAGGAACACAATACCAAGCTACTCATGTGCCAGATTAACCTGTACATGCTGGCCATGAACCAACAGTTGAGGGCTGTACATATGCATACAAGCTACTGACACTCCCTTCATCCATGTTATATGGGCCTACCCAAGTGTGGGTTGACACTGCTTAATACAACACTATTATTTGTAGAATGCAACAGTACAACAGCATATCAAAGAAAATGACACATACGCACTCCATTAATCATAAATTTATTAAAGGATTATTACACCTTTATTTATTGGGTTAAAAGACTTTTTGAAGGCTCTCTCATTTATTTTATATAACAGTACATGCAGAATAATTACTAACCTGCCTCATGATGCAGCCGTTGCAGCCTATCATCATGAGATGGCAGGTTCATAGCCAGGTCACCTGCAGCTGTGAAGTAAATGCAGTGATATTGAGACATATCTATCCATAGTATAGACAAGCATAGCAATTCTTAACTACTTAATACAATGGCTACTTACTCAGTACTGGGGCATTAGGCATCGTACGGAATTCTTGGATCCACTGATCCAGTTCATTCTCCCTATGTCGCTTCAGGTCAGAATAATGGTGCCTGACCTGCTCACCAGTCTGAGGAATACCAGTGGCACTTGTGAGATCACAGGCAAGACTGTTCCAGGCCTCTGTTTTATATTGGGTACCCTGGTACTGGCCCTGCAGTGTTGCCTATACCAACACCTGCCATGATGACTGCAGAAGGAAGCTACAACAATTTATAGCAAGTATTCCCACCTGTGGAGCTTAAATATGCCTAATTTCCTGCACTTACTTGTGATTGGCCAGTTTTGGAAAAACTCAGCTGTAGGCATGCCTGCTTAGCTGATTTTCGCAATGTTTAAAATTCCTTTAATATATATGTGTCTGTTGAAAGTGCATGTCTGTGAAATACTGTCATGGCTTAGTGGTTAAGTACTGTGACTATAGTGCACAGTATCCTGAGTTCAATCCCTGCCACTGTTTTTTATTTTCCTGCTGGGGAGACCTGACTGGTTAAGGAACAGTAAAGCAGGTGTGAGCATGTTTACCTGACTTTGCCTGACTTTGCCCGACATTGCCCGACGTTGCGCTGGTTAGCACGGTGCACAGCTACGTGCAAATATGTTGCGGTTTGCGCATAGCTTTTGTGCTGTTTAGCACAGTGTGCAGCTACGTGCAATTGTATTTAAATATGCTCAGTAATAGTAAAATGTGCTTAGCAGTGCTTTATATTGCTTAAAATAGGGTACTCATGCCTCAGAATACATAACCATTTCAACTTTATATAAATATATATATATATATATATATATATATATATATATATATATATATACATTTAAATATAATTTGTTCACTACTACATTTAACATTTCAATGCTTTTTACAAAACTTATACATTAAAAAAATGTCAGGAAATATTTTTGTATAACAGATTTCCCACAGAAAATGGAACGTGCAGTAGTGGGACTTGAACCGGGAATGCCTCTTCTTTGTGCAAAGGCTCTAACTACTACACTATTGCTATGCTGCTTAATTTTGCATATATTTTTCTTATTTTCCTCTTCTGGTGTCTAAGCTGCTAACTGTAGCTAAGCAATGGGCAAACCTGCGCAAACCTGAGCAAATACGGGCAGCTATATCGAAAGAAAAAAAAATATTTTTATTTTTAATTTTGTAAGTTGCTTAACATATGGGGGAGTGTAGTGTTACATTGTACACATGTAAGTGGACCCGCTCATGTAACTTGAAATTGCAGCATTTCTTCATTGCAGGGGTATGGATTTTTGGACTGCTCAACAGTCTGACACACCCCCTACACTCGTCCATGCTCCGTGCAAACTTTAGAGTTGAGGCAGGACACCCTCATTAATACGCATGGCGTGCTGTCATCATACTGTTACACTGGCGTTTCCGTGTAAGACTAATCTAGTCTTACACGGAAGATTAGTAAATCCGGGGGATAGTCTATAGCCCCAAACCACCTGAACCCTTCTCTGACCACAGTCTGTCTTTTGTAAACCCTCCATCCCCATTGTCTATATGTCTCTTGGGATTTTCTGGATATCCTCCAACATCTTTTCTTGCAGTGTGTTGTGAATAGACCTCCCTGTATGTATAAAATGTGAGCTTTGTGCAATTATGTACTGCATCATGTCTTCCTCAATCAATGCATTTCCCCCCCACCCACCTACTATAAAGTATATTCTGTACCTTCTCCTCCTCCACAGTTTAGTCTCCTACACCAAACTATACACCTGCAACCTCAAGTCTTCCACTCCTTACCTCTTCACAGAATTAAATTTCCTGCCCTTCTTTCTGTAATTGCAAAACACACATTTACTCACACACTCAGACAGAAACATAAACAGACATACACACATGCACACTTTTTGCCTGTTTTAGTGCTTGTTTTACACTCGTTAAACAGCTGCTTAGCGACTGTAAAATAATGTGATTGATCACTTTCTCACTCTCATGCACGTATACACTGTCACACACTTAGGGTCCTAATGCTACACCCATTGTTCACCCTTTTTTTTTTAAGCTTCTCTATATGCATGCATTACTATACGCAAACTTATGGACTGTACATCTGTAGTCAGACATGTACAATGAGGCATAATAACATCTAAATGTTCAGAATGTTTATTTCATAAATTAATTTAATCAGATTGTTCTGTTAATTAATAATATGCCTTCTTAGAAATTGTCTAGATATGATCATCAACAAGATCCAAAGAAATGATAATCTCTAAATCACTTTCACTCATAAAGATGTGGAGCCTCATGTTGCTGGAGTCTGCTGTACGTGATAACATTATGGTGTACTGTTCAGTGTTTTGTCCCAGGACCATGAGAAATCCTCCCAAAAACCTTAGTAGTAGTTGCTCAATAATCTGAAATAATTATTAAAAAGGTTAAGCTGCATACAGGAGACCATTACAACAAAATAACTAATTTACGGTAAAGTTAAAGGAAAGAAAGCCTGAAGACATTGAAAATCAGGGCAAGGAAACTAAAAGGACAGGAGGGACAAGTGAAGGCTGTGTGACCAAGGATGCCTGAAACAAGTTAGAACACTTGAAAGAAGTTGCTGATATTTCAGAAATGCAGTACTAGCACTGATTTCTGTAACTGCAAGATTGCAGCTTTGAAAATCAATTCCAGTATTGCGGTTGCAGTAAGGATTGAAGCACTGTATGTGGTAATTTAAATATTGCAAGCTGTTTGCTTGTTACAAGTGATAAAAGGCAATTTGCTACTTTTTTTTTCTGCTGGTAATGCCTCTGGTCAGCTCTGGTAGGATCTGCATTTTATAAAGGGAGCTTTCATGCTGGCCTCAGGAATAATGGTGTTGCTGTCTAGTTGCTACTGAATGTGAGAACTTTCAGCAGTCAGCCTGAATAAAAATGTGTACAAAGGGTTGGAAATATCAGTATCCTGTTGCATATACTCAATTTAGTAAATTTATTTCTTTAATTGTAGACTGCATCTATGCCATAGAAAACTGAAAAACAAAGTGAAATGTAAAGTAGCAAGCACTTTATTTGTATTTCAAATGGATGGGCTGAAATGTTCAGGATGAAACACTTGCTAAATAAAATGTTATTGGTATTCCATAGTTGTCCCATAACATATTGCTTTTGTGCTACATTTACTGAAAACACTGGGAAGGAAAAATCTTAACAAGACCACATATACCGATTGTTTTATTGCAATTTAGTCTTAGTGGATCTTTGCAAAAGAAAACGGTGCCACAATCCAAAGTAAACCTATGAAAAGTTCTGGCAGACTGCATAAGTAGAATAGATGACAACAGATATGATGAAACATTTGAGAGGTGGCTTTGGATTGCAAGAATCCAATTGGCTGCCACCACTCACTTCATGCAGCGCATAGAGAATCGGACAGCTGTGACCACAAGAAAAATGCAATAAGGACTAAAAAAAAATATCCAAACATATTTTTTCTTACAAAGAATACAGTCACATCTATTCTTGCGGAGATTTTAAGAGCAAGTGTTGTTATGGCAGCAGTATACTAGGAGGCGGGTTTACAGTCTGGACTGATTGCACCTGTTACAAAAGTACTAACTAAGTGAACACAAACAAACACCAGGATAAGCACTTTACTGGACAAAAGTACCAGCACGCTGAAGTTTGTAACAGAATGAAAGATCAGCTTCACAAAGTAGGAAATAATTATAAGCTTTATCGCAAAAAAAAAAAAAATATATATATATATATCACAAATGGCAGCTCAGGATTACAGGAATGCAACTTTACAAAACAGCTTTACAAGATAATAGGATTGCAAACCAATTTTCTAAAACAGTCCAATATGAGTATTACAACCCAAGTTAAGAAGGTAACTGATAAAGGCCAGTGACTTTTTCCAACTTATTTTTCAACAGTGGAGCTAAAATAGGACTGTAAAGATACTCGCACTTGTGGAAGGCACTCGGGTATAGCATCATGTAATTCTTATCGTCTCATAGCACACTTGGATTTAAGCACAGTGGCAGCATGTGACGGTAGTCGGAGGTAATGAGTTAAGACCACTAGCTGACAGTGTAGCATACGGACTTAAGCCATGGCTCGTGCAATAAATACTGTAATCTATAATGTGTAAGACTAGGTAGAGAGGGGTTTTAATCTCAATACAGGCTACTTGGTGTGAGTGCATGTGTGTGTGTGTGTGTGTGTGTGTGTGTGTGTGTGTGTGTGTGTGTGTGTGTGTGTGTGTGTGTGTGTGTGTGTGTGTGTGTATACCCCTGAAAAACAACTATCATACCATCATGAGCTATCCACCTGCAATGATTATGCAGTTTTTGGCCCTGTAACTTGCTGCTGGCTTCCAAACTGTCGTCTTCTACAAGGCCTGATGATGTCATCCACCTTAAGATTACCAGATGACAGTATAGTGTTAGACATAAGCTGTGGCACTTGAGATAAATACTGTGGTGTATAGTGTATAATATTAGATAGATGGAAGTTTTAATTTCACTCTAGGCTACTTGGTGCATGTGTATGTCCAGATGGCATAAATATGATCACCTTGGTAACTTAGAAATGCAACCAACAGCAGCACACATGAATATAAACAAACCAAGTAAAGCAGGAGACAGGATGCAGGATAAAAATTTATTCCGGTACCTCGGCCCCAACAGCCTTCAAAGGAATAAAATACATACTTCCAAATGCAGTATATATACTAGTGCTACCAATTAAACATGATTACATACAATTGAAGGAAATTAAGACAACACTCAAATTTAAAGAGACATACACAATTCATGAAATTTCTGTCAACTAAATGACAATAAATTACTATCAAAATAGCTGTTAAATATTTAAATTAATTTCTAAATTCAACCCTCGAGGCTTTAATGTTCCATATTTTAAGATAAATCTGCTTTCTAAATTCAATAGACTTTTTAAATAATTGCCTCCAAAAGAAGCATTAGGTTTTGCCAAAGCACTAAAAAATAATGAATCCGCAGACCCTTTATGTATATTTTGAAAATGTTCACATATTGGACTATTAGTTCTAACATTACGTACATCACCAATATGTTCTAATATACGTTTTTTTAGTTGTCGCTTTGTCTGGCCTATGTAATATTTGGGTACTAAACAGTCACAACCAATAATGTAAACTACACCACAAGAACAGCAATTAAATTTGTTTTCAGCATAATATTTAACCCCATTTATAGCACTACCTGATAGATTCTTAACCCTCTTACATATCTTACATTTACCACATTGAAACATGCCTACTTGCTTTTCAAAATTTGACATATTTTCTTCATTCCCAAAATATCTAAATTTCAATATTTCTTTTAGATTAGAGTATCTCCCATATGAAAAGGAGACATATTTGGGAAAAAGATGCCCAATCTCTTCATTACTACAAACTAAAGGCCACAAAAAATTAACAATATCAAACAAAATATCAGAAAATAAAGAAAATTTTGTGACAAAAAATATCCTATCATCCTTATCTATCCCCTTCTGAATAGTATTAATATTAGATGTCTTAGTAATATGATGGTTCTGATCACAATCAAATTTTGCACGATTTTTCCTTAATGAAGCTTCAGAGTAACCTCTGTTTAATAGCCTTTCACAAACTAAGTCAAATTCCAAACTCAAAAGACTATATTCAGAAGTATGTTCATAAATTCTTTTAAATTCCCCATAAGGGAGTGCTTCAATTAAGTGCCTAGGATGTGCACTTGATGCATGGAGAAAATTGTTAGAAGCTACCTCTTTTCGAAATGGTTTAAATTGGACAACCCCCTGTTTATCCACATATAGCAGAATATCCAAAAACTGAATTTTCTGTTTGTTAGTACTATATGTAAATTCTAAACCAAATTTATTTTTATGCAAATCTACCACAAACTTATCAAACTCTAAGACATCCCCTCTACAAATAAAAATTAAATCATCTATAAATCTGAAATAAGAAACAACATTATTTTGAAAAAATGTCATGGAATACAAAAAATTAATTTCAAAAATTGACATGAACAAAATAGCGTAAGATGGAGCAAAACTTGCTCCCATTGCAGTGCCATCCATTTGAAGAAAAAACTTATTATCAAATGTGAAATAGTTGTGACTGAGAGCAAATTCTAAAAGAGAAATTATGAATGATGTACGTGGACCTTCACCTAAGATTTTCATTATAGCCTCCAAACCCAATCTATTACTAATATTAGTATATAGTGATTTTACGTCTACCGTGGCCCAATATAAGTCAGAATTCCATTTAAAGTTTCTAATTAACTCACAATATTGGTTTGTATTCACAATGTGGGAAACAACATATTTTAAATGTTCCTTTAACACACTATCCAAAAAAATCCCCACAAATTCTAAATAACCACCACAACTAGACACAATGGGTCGGCCTGGAGGATCAGACACATTCTTATGTATTTTAGGTATGGTATAAAAAATGGGATCTCTAGGGTTGGCCACAAATAGACGTTTTACATCTTTACTATTCAAAAATCCAAGCCTCTCACCTCTCTCTAGAATCTCTAACAACAAAGCATTATATTCAATGATAGGATTACTAGGCAATTCCACATATACTTGATCATTGCATAATAAATCATAACTCATTTTTAAATAGTGGCATTTATTCAAAATTACCCATTTTCCCCCTTTGTCTGCAATACAAAAGGCATATTTTTTTGCTGCCTCTTTCATTTCCTTTAAAGCATTCCATTCCAATTTATTTAAATTAAATGAAAAATAATGCTTCAGGAAATTAGCATACTCACTTTCCACCTTTTTACATAGGACATTCTCAAATGTCCTCAAAACTGCAGAGTTTTTAGGTGGATAAAAATTGCTACGACTTGGAAGCTCAGGTAAAATAAATTTCCCATAGCCTGTATAGAATCTTCCTGAATTAGTGTCCACTAAACCTGCCTCATAATTTTCTACCATTGTGCTGTTGCCCCCATAGCTAGGGGTATTTGAGGCATTTTCTTCCATAACCTCATGTACAGAAATATCCAACAAAGGATCAAAAAGAACAGAAAAATCTTCCCAATCATCTATATCACTGAAACTTGCAGAGAGATTAATTTGTGTATTATCAGCAAGTACTGACGAATTATTTTCAGTAGTTGTTACAAACATATCATTGACATCATTCAAAATGCATTTTTTCTCAAAAAACACTTTTAGATATAATTTTCTGCAAAACCGTTTAATGTCTAAAAGAATGTCACATAGTGCAGGAACTTTTGTTGGAACAAACTTACTGCCCAAATTCAACACCGTAATCATTTCTGGTGTAAAAACCAAATCACTTAAATTCAAAATGCTGGGCCCAATTTCGATGTTTTCATGAATGATATTGCTATTCAATTGATCAGCTGATATGTACTGAGCATAATCACTCAAAAAGTTCTCACCATCCAAAGCGTGAACCCCACCAACATTCACATTAACCAAACAATCAGCTATACGCCCATGTGAAATGTGCGGACAAATACCATGTGTTGTAGCATACGCATCAACACCTAATTCAGTACCTTTTGTTGCGACCCTTGTGTCGGAATTTTCTTTTCGCACCTTGCCGAAAGTTCCATCTACCTTGTTCTTCTTCTTCTACTACTGAACCATTTTCATCCACCAAATCTACTCGCTCGAAAGAAACGCTCTTCTTGCTTCCACCAGCCGTATCTGATGATGACACTGAGGAGTCACGTCCACTACGTGAACCTCCCTCTGATGATCTTCCTCGGGCTGTACCATTAGCGCTTTTCTTTCGTTGGCGCTGGCGTTGCCAAGAATAAATGATATTATTCTTGAAATCAGTAATATCTCTATTCAACTTCTTCTTCTTCCTAGCTATTACTTCACCCTCGGCTTTTGAAACAGCTAGGTTAACATCTTTCATTGCCAGTACAAAAGAAGAAGGAGATGCGTGTATTTCTGGTGTCGATAAACTGGCTTCACTTTCAGCTATTTTAGATTGGAGCAATCCAAGGCTCCTTCGGTTACGTTTGATAAGAATCTGTAACCAGGTTAAAGTACAATGGTGAGATGCTGCTTGCCACTCTGTTAAAAAATCACCTTCATCTTCAGCGAATTTGTATGCAGGTAATTTGTCTATTCTTAAACCTCTCGGTGTGATAGACAGTTCGACATATTTTTCTAAAAGACAGATATCATAAAATAAGGATGTCTCCCTAATTCTCAGTCTCTTTAAGTCTTCAAATTTCTTATCATGACCATAATTACCAAAAGTTGTCCATGGATCGAATTGTGCCAGCTTGATATCCCTTTCTCTAGCCAAGCTGGCAAATAGAATTCCTTCATTTTCAGTATTAGCCATCATAGATCCAAATCCCAGCTTTACCAAAAAGAACAGCAACCAACAGCAGCACACATGAATATAAACAAACCAAGTAAAGCAGGAGACAGGATGCAGGATAAAAATTTATTCCGGTACCTCGGCCCCAACAGCCTTCAAAGGAATAAAATACATACTTCCAAATGCAGTATATATACTAGTGCTACCAATTAAACATGATTACATACAATTGAAGGAAATTAAGACAACACTCAAATTTAAAGAGACATACACAATTCATGAAATTTCTGTCAACTAAATGACAATAAATTACTATCAAAATAGCTGTTAAATATTTAAATTAATTTCTAAATTCAACCCTCGAGGCTTCATGTTTAATTGGTAGCACTAGTATATATACTGCATTTGGAAGTATGTATTTTATTCCCTTGAAGGCTGTTGGGGCCGAGGTACCGGAATAAATTTTTATCCTGCATCCTGTCTCCTGCTTTACTTGGTTTGTTTATATAACTTAGAAATGCATAGGGTTTTGCAATATTTCATTTGTAGCATGTGATGTGCCCCCCCCCAAAGGACTGACCACAACAAGGCCTGCTGATGTCGTCAAGCATATGTCCTGAACTAATAGTACTACCACACATGAGGTGTGTTGCAGGTATCATGTACTGTGATCTGTAGTGTGTACCATTAAATCACCAACATACATCCAACTTGCAGTATGTGTATGCCCTGGCATGTCCTGTCCTGTACCTGGAAGTGGTGCTAGCCTCAATGTAGCCATGTTTGAGTGTGAGCCTGTTCGAGCATTTTACATCATGTTATGTAAATATAGGACTTTTGAGCTTCACTAACATAATGGCCGCACAGCCCACATAATCATAGACATGTTTATAACCATATTTACAGGATCAGCACATATTGCCCCAGTCCAAGATGGACTCAAGCAGATGCCCTGTGTTGAGATGACAGTCGCCCAGCCAGATGGACAGATGGCATGTGCTGAGCTGCACTGAGGTGCTCTGTGAGCCATTAGGCAGGGTTCTATTTCAAGGGTGTGTTTTAGTCTGCTTCCACAAGCATGTAGTACTAATGCCACATGTGAGGAGAATGTCCTTACAATGAGTTATGCATCTACTATGCCTCCTACAGATAGGTAGGATATACAATCAAGCATGGTCACACATTGCCCCATATGCAAGGCACAGATCACCTCTGAGTACTCTATATGCCACAGGTGACAATGACACTCATTGCAGATGATCCCCATTGAACACATACTGACGATGTGAATTGTCTTTGTGAGGGACCATACTGATGTGCTCATTTGCCCTTCCTGCTTGGAAAGGTACATCACCAAATAGCTATTGCACTTGGATACTGGCATGCTGAGGGAAGATCACTTGAAGGTTATGAGTATGTCACCTACAGTTGACTGTAGCCTCATTTATGCCAAATGATTCCTGCCATACTACTGCAAAGACATGGTGATCTGAGGAACATTAGGAGTAAACATCTGTGATCAGGTCTGTGTGCTCACTTTGATCACCCCTGAGTATGTAAATCACATGTATTGACTGATGTGCTACTTACTAGGTACATATGTCTAACTGATGAAAATGATGCTACATATATATTTGCATAGAGTTTATGGCCATTAGTATGTCAACAGGCATGTGTTCACAATACCCTCTTTCAGGATAGTGACATACCACAGTGACTCTATGACTGCTCACAATTTGCAGACATTAGTCAACATTGTTAGCCACACTCAATCAGTAGTTGCGTGTATTGTGGTTGAATTGTTTCCAAGCAGTAGAGGACCCAGGACTGTACCCTGCTGAGCACTGCTGCTTACAAATCAGCTATTGGAGGTGGATGTCCCTATGTTACGTATGCATGCCAGTAATGGGCCACTCAGTGACCCGTACAATGACAGTATAGTGGATGCCTAAGTGGGTGCTTTGTAAATGTTGCCTGAGCAGGAGATATAGTCAGATGGCTTAGCTCAGTCTAGGGGGTTGTATGCACTGATGTACCCTCATCCAGGTCCATGGTGACTGCCTTGGAAATGTCCACCATGTGTAACAGTCATGCTCCCCCTGTCACACATCCATACTGTGTGCAGTCAACTGTGTGTAAAATACATAAATGTGTGCTAATCAGCTCCATGATAATTGCCCCATATGGGCATGCAGATATCAATACTCAGGCAAAGAGGTGCATAGTTATGTTGGTCAGTGGATGCACCACCTCTGTGCAAGGGTAGAACAGTTGCCATTGCACACTCAATGGGTGTGCAACCAGTAGTGTCAGTATGATTGCAAGGGTTTCCCATTGGTGTTAGTCATCCTTGTCAGATCACATGTGGGATGCAGCATGGAATGTTAGCATATGCAATAGGTGCTGTGTAATTTCTAATGAGAGGCCAGTTAGAACTGCTCTGTATATATGGAAGTTATGGGACGGGTTATAGGAATATTGTGTGTCACATGTGGTGCGAACAAGGGAGTGTAGTTGATGCAGACAGTGTAGGTGTACAGGTTAGGTATGAGACCCATCATATGTGGCATCATGACATATGTGGTCACTGACAATCTGGGCCTGTTCTTTGAGATCACACATGTAACTACACTGTGCGTTGTGGTTCTGCTTTGTGTGGGTGGCTACTTCTGTCACTTACTGTGTTTACACAACATTAGAACTACACTATGTGCTTTCTTTAGCTGAGGAGGTAGTGCCTCCATATTAGGGGGTAGCACCCTCATCACAACTGTTACACAGCACTGCCTACCTCTTTTTGTATAGCCTGATAATGGCAGTTGTCCACCAGTCAGGTTTGCTGAGCCATGACAAGCCTGTGACCCTCCTGTCACATTCAGCTGAGTTCATACTATTGTAATGCTGCTGGCATAATGCATGGATGTAGAGCTCTGCATACCTACCTGTCCCATCTGAAGGATGAGGTGCAGTCACATTATGTCAACCATCTCACAGCAGGTAATATATGGCTCTCTTGATGTATATGTCTGTATTATCTGCAAGGGGGATGCCTGCATGTAGGTTTAAGGAGACTGATCTGTGACCAGATCACACCAGGGTGGATCTCAAACTGGGGGTGGCTGTACTGGTCCCTCATATTTGTAAACCCATGATGCACTATGTTGATTACTGTGTGGGGGTGTCACAGCACTCCTGCAGGGCATTGTAGGTAAGGACCTGGACTATCCTTTGGGTAAGTGAGCCACAGTATGAGTAAGCAACACAGTGTGTACATATTACACTTTCCTAATGTGTTTCTCTGTGCTCCGACAAGACACCTTGCATGACTGTCTTCCTTAAACATGCTGGAAGTAACTGCAATACTTATTTGCACAGAGGACAACTAGCATGTAGTGCCAAGCAGAGTCATGTCACCTTAAATGCCATAATAGGAGTTAGCATGGATATGAGCACTTACACTGTTGTACACCTACTGACACAGGATCAAACACTATTACTTTTGCTCCAGACCAGCTAATGCCTAACAACTGTAACTGGAGGAGCCCATTGACTGTTACACTATGCAGTGGCTGTCAGACATATGTCTCACTCCAATAAAAACAAAGGCAGAAGACCACCAAGAATCCAATAAACTCCTCCTGGAATACGAAACTTTTATTGTAGAACAAACAATTAAAAGTGAATATCCACAAGTGCTTTTGCCTGAGATTATGTCAGGCTTTTTCAAGATAATCACACAAACGCTTTGGGTAACTTATATAATCAAGGCATTGCTTTATTTAATTCATGACTAATTAGGTAATTGATTAATTAGTTTGTACTGCTTAATGCCTATCCATTGTGCTCTTTGAATTTTCTGCACAAAACTTCATTACACAACATTTCATACAAATGTCTGTTAAAGAATGTGTACAATTAAAAGAGAAAAAAATGAATGAAATCTTGAACAAAGTAATAATTCTTGTAGATAGTTCAATATAATTAAACCAATTATAATTTAAAATTTAAAATTTAAAATTCTTTTTACATATGCAGGTCTTGAACTGCTAATAAATTACAATAAAAACAACCCACTGAAAAATCTCAAACAACACATAAAAATAAATGATAATTTATAATAATAAGTGGGTTGTAGAGTATAGCAAAACAATTTATTGAAACTATCCAATTATTGCAAATCCTAAAATTCTTTCACTTGTGTTTAACTAAATGTGTCACGTTACAGTATAAGATTTTTTAACATTAAGTAAACATGGTTGAATCTAAATACAAAAATAAAAAAATAAAAATAAATATTTATTTATTTCAACCCTGTTAACAATAGTAACCTAGGTATGTATCTTAACCGCACATAAATTTTTATTATAGTTTAGTGGTGGTCTTCTGCCTTTGTTTTTATTGTTTTTTTGGGACTCAGTTCGTTTTCCTCATATGTCTCACTCCACCAACCATGGCCTGACAAGGTGTATAACAATATTAGGCCAGTAGGCCTTGATGGAAACTGCGTACACCATGTACAGCATGTTATGTCAGCTGATGGATAGGCAAGAGACTGACAGTCATACTCTGGGAAGATAGCAGTGGGAGACCTACACCAAAATGATGCCAGTCACCAGTGGAGTTCACCATCCTCCATTACTGACATACCCCATCTACCTATTCCCTCTCTGCAGTCATAGCCACTGTCAGTGACCTCTGACTGAGTACATTAGTAGGTGATTGCATACTGGGAGCTGTCACAGAATCCCACATAGAACCAACAGTTATCCAGGATGGCCTAAGACATAGTCAGTTGTACTCTGAGCCGCTGACAAAGACTAACTGCCAACATCTGCACAATACTATCCTGTGGGAAATCATCCACCCCTGCAAATATTGCAGTGTTCTTACACCACACACAGTTGAGCCATTACACATGGGGTTATGGACACAGTCAGTAATGTAGCCTTTGACTCTCACTGGTTGGTAGGATGTAGGGATATATTCAATGTTGTAGAACCTATACCACCAAGTTTGGGGTGTACATCCCAGACTGTCAGCACTTTTCTGACTGTGACAGTCAGCATACCTATCATTGTGTGCAATGGCACTCTTGTTATGTCACTACACAGGCATAGCATACACCTGTAGTAGCCACACAGGTCCCATGGTACACCAATACACAGTGTAGATAACCTGTCCTATGGAGTCCATGTCATGACTGCACATGTGTAGTCTGTCTCTTAAATGCTTTGTAGGGGGTGTGCATGCCTCCATACAGGGAGGTGCCGGATCCCACTGTCTACCTCCCGCATATCGATGACAGGGCTAACACATGTTTCACCTGCTCTACACACCTACAACAGCACTGTGGTATACATAGTACATGTTGGAGAGAAAGGTATGTAACAAAGACAGTACACCCCACATGAAATAGCCCCCCCGCATGTGAAGCACACATCTGCTGTGAGACAGCATGTGCAGGTCACAAAATGGGATGTAGAACACGCCAGTTATAACTGGCGTTAGGCAACTGTCTGTACTGGACACAGGATATTTGTAGAAGGGCTATCTCCATGAGGACAGATTGTAGATGTATGTGTTCTCAAAACTCTGGTGACACTTGTCAAGGGTAGCAGACCTGTTCAGAGATTAGGGATTCACTCAAATGCTGAATGCCACCGTTGTCTTTGTTAGCCTGTTATACACTTATGAACCTATGGAACCATGCAGATATAGTGCTGTACCTTGCTGAAGACATATTTCTGGTGTGCTGACATGCCATCCTGTGCTGCCCTATTGTGGCTGTGTATCCATGGGTTATCCCAACAGACTGCTGAAAACAGAAACAGAAACAGAAACAGGTCCATGACAGACCTGTCATTGTGTAACTATACAGCCATTATAACATCATACAACATAAGATACACAAAAGTATGTGGCATACTTGTGACAAATGCCAGCATACAGTATCTGTCATTAACCACTACATGTGGCATAGCAAAACAATGCTGCATTACACAAGTACACTGTAAGTAATATAGTCACCCTGTGCATCAGACACATAGCTTCATTTTCCTGCATTGATGATGAGGATGACAGGGATGTGGCACAGATATCATCACTTGAAGAGGGTGTTGTGTGGGGGTACATGAGGCCTAGGCTGACCCAAAAAGTTGCAGCATGTGTGTGAGTCAGGAAGGGAAGCAGGTAAGATGGACCATGGAAAGGTGCTGTGTGTGTTTGTAGGTGACATGCATTTGACATTGGTGTGTGAGCGTGTGTGTGTATACACAATCCAGCGCAGTGCTAGCCCTACATGTGTGTGCATTAGATAGGTTTGGACTGTACATGGTAGAGGTGACAGTTCACTGTTTCCAGCCCTGAACACAGGAAATGGCTCTGCCAGGAGTTGCACTGGCACCTCCATGCCCAAGGTTAGAAATGCTGCTAGTACCTGATGGTGACTGCTGTCTGCTGGGACCATGTCCCCCCCAGGAATGCCCAGGACCATGAGCTCATGGTCTGCTACATCATGTTTTTTTACAGCACACTCTCTTTTGTAGCACTGGATGTACTGCCACTACTTTATTTTTATTTATTTATTGCCGTTGGTTTACCAGGATAGTCCATTGGGCCATAAAGAACCCATTTTCAATGGAGTCCTGGGGAGAAAAGCTCCATAACAGAAGGTATTTACAACATTTAACAGTTACAATATTAGTACAGAGAGTTATTTATATTATGTAAACAAACAAATGTAGAACTCATCAATTAGAATAGCAGTCATAACAGTTAAAACAATAGGAAGAAATGTACTAGATTTAAATAAATGTAACATAATACTGATTAGAGAATAAATGTCATAGGTATAGAAGTAGAATATGGGATTGAGGGTGAAATAAGTAGAGTTAGTAAACTTGACTGTGATTGTGCATGGCCACGTGGACTCTCAGCAGATGGGATTTTTGATCAACATCCACGAGTGTGATGCTCAACTCCAACCACATGTTCCAGCACAGACAATGTGCGGTCGAAGACAGACACTGTCTCAGCCCACCTGCCATCCACTGCATCAGTCAACTGATCCAGAGTTTCCCCAGTGTGGTGGAGGCAGTCAAGGATGTTAGACTGTGCTGCATCCATAACCTTAAGCACACATCTGGTGTTCCATTCAGAACATGCCTGTACCTCCATGATGGCTTGAAACATGTGGCTAGTGATCTGTGATATGACACCTGCAACAGGTGGTGGCAGACAGCAGGCCTCCTACAAGCACCCCTGTCAATCCGCCCATGTAGGACCTTGCCACTTCTCTGGCTATGGCCAGTGTCTACACTCACTGGAGCCATAGTTGCCACACTTTCCTGTTCAATGTCCCTATCCTCTGACTGTTCAATATCTGTGGCCTCTGTTGACTGGGTATGTGTGGGCATACTGACTGTGTGCACTGACAATGGAGGAAGAAGAGGGATGTTTACCTCTGGGACAGATTTAGCCCCTGACACCCCCAAGATGTGCCTCACTGTGGCCACCATCATCACAAGACTCTGAAGAGAGACTGATATCAGGTTGTGTAGGGGAAAGACCCCAACTGCCCCTGTCACTTGTGGAAACCAAGACAATTGCTACCTGCATTATTATGTATGGAAAATCCATAATGAGTCATAATAATGAGGATCCACAACTGCATTACCATTCTCACATCTTCTCATCTCCACTTTCACACACAACAGACTTCCTCACAACAAAATACACATTTGACTTAAGGCCTTTATAACAAGCATGTCAGGTACATCACGTAACACTTGACCAGTACAATGTACCTTTTAGTTGTGAAATATGACACTATACCTGATAAAACAACACATAAAACCCAGTACACCTATCTTAAATATATACACATACAAATTTCAATGCCTAAGGTATGTACCATCGACCTTTCAGTTTTTACAAGGCATGTCAGATTAATTGTCTCATGTACACCAGGAGTCTTATTCATTCTGAACTATAACTGCAAAAGTGTTTCTTCTCGTTCAACTACACTCCTGTGATTATGCACTCTAGGAAACATAGGTAACTGTTCCAGACTGGAACACTGAAGCATTCTACTCTGGTTATACACAAGTGTGCATAGGGAATTGTCCTGGCCCTTAACTTTAATAGCATATATATGCTCCATAACAAAACAGTATCAAGCTTACCAGGAGCAGGACCACGGCCTTGGACAACTCCTGATGGATCTGTAAAAAGGTGGGGATGAGGTAATTATAGTACCACTGCATGTTGCAGCACACCAAGGTAATATCTGCATATATCTCACATGTACATTAGCTACTGTGTTACTTGATGTATTGGTGACATTCTGAGTATGAGTGTACAACTGAGCATAACCCCCCCCCCCACAGCACATATACCTGACACCCACGTAAAGGCATGTACAGCCTAACAGGATGACTGCTACAGTATTACAGTGGTGATCACAGTAATCTTGCCTGCTCGCTTTTCTGCTGTGGACACTGTGGCACCCACCTCCATGATGTATGGTGTGATGGATGGCTGGGAGATGTCATGTGTCCCTAGGTTTACCAAGAATTCCTCAGTGGCTGTGAGTGTTTTTTCCATTGCAGGCCCTCCACCTGAGATGGCATGATCCCTGGCTACAACAGCTGCCCTTTATCATGCACCATTCACCATGTCTGTAGCTCAGTGTCAAACCTGTTCATATGTCCTGTCCTGGTAACCAGTCTCATTCACATCTCAGACAAGGTCTGCCCACAATGCAGCCTGGTGTTCGCTGTTATGACCCCCTTGGACAGGAGGATGTGATGCTGCTGCCATAGTCATTGAAGTATTAGTTCATTCTCTGCATCTGAGAAGGGGGCATGCCATCTACAATACATTATTCCTGAAACACACCAAAAGGGAAACACATTGCAGGATTAAATACATGGATGTCCACTGTGTACATAAATAGCAAGAGCAAAATGGCAAGCATTATCCACTACTTGCTAACACATGTCATACCCCACAGTGTGACAACATACTACATGTGTGGATACAATGGAGATAGCATCATTACTGAGGTGGTTCCCTGTGTGTCATGAGATATTCTGCTGTATGATCATATACCCAATGCTCTGATCCTCTGGGGTGTGTCCCCTAAGGCCAGCCACCCAATAATATGTTATAAGACCAGTGCCAGACAAATAGCAGTGTGCTATTATGATCACTGTATATGGACAGTCCAACAACACCAGTGTGCTGCAATGACAAAAGACAATGCAACCCTGATATATTGTACATCCCCTGTATGTGTAGGACAGCAGGGTATCAATGACATGTCATTACCATGAGTCTAAGACAGGTTTACTGCTGTAATCCCTATTCCCCATACCTCTATCCTCCCATCTGAATCCTGTTATACACAAAAACAGTTACATACCTGGCGGAGTGTAGTACTCCTCTTTTGAAATGTCCTACTAGTAATGTTTTGCAAAGGTGTATCCTGTGTGAGGAAAGTCTCATACAGAATGTTTGCCCATAGCCAACTGCTTGCATTTTAACATGCTTCTCAATAGCAGGTAATTGCCTCTAAACCAATCGGTGACTCTGATATACTAATTGCAGCCACACAGCTGAGTTGCACTATCATTAGCCAATGACATGCAACCACTGTGCAATATATAGAACCTTCACATAGAACAGGGACCCTTTCTTAGCTGTTGAGATGTACATTACTGGTGTGAAGTGATTACATTGTCACAGAGGGAAGGTCTGTAACAGAAACCTTTAAATAGAGCTGTGTGTACCACAGACTTCAGCTGCTGCTGCAGGTAATAGACATAGGCAGAGAGTGTGAGCACTTTGGAGGGCAACAAACTGTAGTTGTATCGGTGTCAGCCATGTTGTAGAGGCAGAGCCAGGGTGAGGGTACCCTTTACACTCCAATTATGGCATGTGTTTAAGGTATGCATGTTAGGCAACTGTGTCAATAACAGAGTACTAAGTGCCATATAGTAATGCTGTACGGATATGTGAATTGTGTTCCTACCTGTAGGACTGTGACTTCCAGCACTGAGAAGCAGTTATTTAATTTGCAATGCTTTGTGTGGATAATGAGTGCATGAGTCATTCATTATTTGCTGTCTTCACAATAATGTAATTGAAATGCAACACAATACTGGATTTGAACCCAGGACTGTGTGTGTCTAAATGCACTGTATATAAGGTATTTAACAGACTGAGCTACTGAGGCACTGCTATAACATATGTATTTGCAAGATATATGGGCACATATACAGGTTGTGACAAACATTTTCTACATCCATCAGTATGTGCATGACTTTATATGGATGTATTTCTGCACCAGAGTCCTAGTTGAATATGTATTTTGCCATGAATGCCTTAGCATGTAACTTTCTACATGTTGCTGATAAAATGGCACATTTACCTGCTATCACAGGTCTCAGTTACATCCATTATCATGTCTTTGGCTGTCTAGTGGTGCACTATTGTACCAGAGTCCAAGGTATGCTTCCAGATTTTCATTACATTTTATTCCAGTTTGAGTGGTGTGATGTAGCTCGTAGCTCCGCTGACACATGCCTAATATCTGTAATTGGCAATTACTATGTTTTGTTTAAACCATCTGTTTAATTAAAAGCTGCATGGCATGGAGGGTTAATGCAGTGTGCTGCAGGTGTGATGCATTTGAAACTTGGCAGAGGTGTTTGTTTTGTACATGTGTCTTACAATGTTAGACACAAATATAGTCATTATAGCTCTATTTAGGTGAGCTTAGCAAAGCTGCATGATGCAGTGCATTGTGCAATATCGCACTAAAAAATATAAAGAAAAGAAAAAAGGGAGATAGGAAAGTGGTGAAATGGGGCAAGCAGCAAGAAAACATAGTTAAAGGCAGTGAGGAATGTGCTGGAAGGGTGTAGGAATGAACCATAGCTGTCCATTTCTTGTACAGCAAACTCTGTGCACTTTGGCAGAATTTATAGATGAATTTGGATGTTAAAACCCCAGAGAAAGAGAGGGGTGAGGACAACATAACTGCATTGTCAAGTCAAGTGGACCAAATTATGTGTGTCCAGTGGAGACGTGCAAAATGGACAGCTATGTATGGGAAAAAATATATATTTTTTGGGGACAGGTGCCCATTTCTTTTTTTGTTTTTTGTTTTTTTAAGGTGAGAGTGAAATGCTGGGGAAGGGACATAGGTATGTGTGGGGGAGGTAAGTTGGGTAGGTGAGGATGTATTTGCAAACAGATAAGACAGACAAGACAGCAGACAGGAACAGTGTGTGACACATGATGGGGTGACCACCTAGGATATGGAGGGTGTTGTGGATTCTGAGTCCCATGGTCCTCCAGACGGCAGCAGCATGACTCATGTCCCCACCCATCGGACTGTTGGCACATCTTCATCACTGCCCTGAGGGTGGCTGTGCTGGAGGCTGGGCACCAGGGCAAGGTTGCCCCATCAGGTAGGCCAGCATGCTCTTAATCTGGCACAGGTGGTGGTCATAGCCATGGTGGACTATCCTGTGCACCAAGACTGGCAGCTCTGCCCAGGTGACAACTCCCCGTATGCCACCACTTTCAGAGGGGAGGCCATGCCTTGTCTCATGGGGCAGTACTATTTGATGCTACAGGTAGTGCAAGGGCAGCAGAGGGGGAGCACCACCAGTCTGGGTCCCAGATGTGCAGGGACCTGGTGCCATGGCCGGTTGAGGCAAGGTAGGAGGATCAGCTGGAACTGGCCTACCTTGATGTGCTGTGGTAAATGAGGTATAGCAATAAGTTATGGTTAATAATAACCAAACCATTGTTAGTATTAACAGGACTGAACATCATATTTATTCATCCAAATACATATTAATGTATGTTATGTGCAATGCAACATTAAGCAACATAACAGTCAGTATAACAGCATGCCAGTACAACGTAAACTATAGAGACAAAAAACAGTTAGTTTACCAAATATGTTAATACTGCATCATAATAAAACATAACAATAATCAACCACATTTTCCAAAATATAGTTAGTTTAACAAAATATATTATTAAATCATAATACAACATAACAATAATCAACTGCATTTTTTCAAAATATAGTTAGTTTAACAAAATATGTTAATATTAAATCATAATAATAAAAAGAGTAATAAATACATGAAGATAAGGGGTGGGGTGAGAGAGAAAAACATTTCATTACTGACATTGCAGTTTATATCCCTGAAAACATTAGTAAGAAACTCTACAGGTGTGTAGTGTCAAGTTTGAGTACAGTGACTACAATTCCCCTATAACTGATGTAGTACGTACATACCTCTTAAGCTGTTAGCATGGGTCAGTATGGGCCAAGCAATAAGAAATGCAGGTGCACCACTACACAGAACAGTTTCACATAATGTGGACTTATATAATAACCTAGATGTTTTGCAAACAGATTTGGTAATGCATTGCATTCCAGGTAATAATTTATCTGCTAATCATGTGACAGACAGATTAAGCAGTCTTAATTACATTATGAGAAATTGTGACACTTGAGATGCCTGTTTGTTTACAGTAAGTAAACTAGACAACCGTCATGCCATAGTTGGCAGGCATGGGAATAGAACCCAATAACATAACTGTGACTGCAAGGGACATCTAATTGACTGCAGAACTTAGTATAGACATGCAAGGGATACAGCCATACTATGATTACACAGCTTTATTTATAAATAAACAATGCTGATGAACACATTCATGGTATTGATGTTAACATTCTGAGAAATCTAAACACGATATCTACTCATAATATGGGCTACTTCACCCATATATTTGTTGTGTTCCTGGTGAGAGAGAAAATGTGAGCATTATGTGACTGATACTGAAATCTTAGTGCTACATTCCACTGGATTTGAACCAAGAACTGTGTGGCAAAATGTACTGCATAGAAAACATTTAACAGACTGAGCTACTGAGTTACTGCTGACTATTGAGTGACTGATACTTGCCTGGGTATCACCTGGAACTGTACTATGAATTGAGCAATGCAAGTTACAGGACATTCCTCTGGCACTCTAGTACTATTGCAGTGTTATACTAGACTTCAGTGACAGTAGAACACACAAGCATGGAATACAACCATACAGCAAATATTAAATAATATGTATTTTGGAATCAGCAATGCTAGTGAACTAATTTTATTGTTATTGGTTTGAAATATCTGTAAAGTCCACACACAATATCTGTCCATGGACTGGGCTACCTCACCCATATACCTTTATTACCTGATGTCTGAGGAACAGAGAGCATTATGTGAACCATACTGGCCTGGAGACAGCCTTGGACAGTACTATGAGTTAAGCAATACAGTTTGCAGGCCATTAGATTTTTTTGGTTACAGCTATTACAGCATTACACATGACTGCAGCAACTTTACCATAGGCAATCAATGCATGCAGCTCTACTGCAATGATTTTGACAACACAGTCCTGCTGAACAACATTTTGTTTACTGTTATTGGCATTGTTATTGTTTTATTGAAATACAGTTCTTATTGATCATTTATTGCACTACAGCTCTACAGCTCTAATTGCCCATTTATTGCACTACAGTTCTACTTGCCCATTTATTGCACTACACATTTTCTTGTGTATACCTTATTGCAGTAAATGCATTACACTTTCTTGCATATTGCACTACAGTTGGCATACTAAATTCATACGTACCATGCCTACTGTGAAACCTGGCCAGGTGCCCAGCATGGGACTTGACATTGTGAGTCCTCTAAGCTGCAGCTGTTGGGAGAGAAGCACACCATTATGCATACCAGTTTTGCAGACATTCAGCTTGCATTTTGGTAAGACAGAGGAAGACATACTTACATACTTGTGGGGCATTCCCATCTCAAGCTTCCTTGACCCAGGTGTCTAGGGTTCCCCTTTTCTCCTTTTTAGGTCATCCAAATAATGATGACACTGCTCATCTGTGCAGGGGATACCAGTAACACTGGTGAGCTCCCTGGACAAATGGTCCCAGGCCTCCACTTTATACTCTAAGCCCTGGAATCCACCCTGCATCAGCCAGGGTTCATGATTTTTAACAAGGAGCCCAGCAATGACCCCAAACTCCTGAATGCCCCATCTCTTCCCCTAAAAGCACACACCTTAGCCAACACTGCCAGCCACACCAACAGTTGATTGAACTCCAATAACTGTTGCAGAATTTCCGCCTATTGGGCTTAATATAGGCTGTTTTCCTGCCCTTACACATCTTTCAGCAACATTCAAAAAAGTGCAGTGTTGCTTAGCAGTGCACAAACCAGCTAAGTGAAGCCAAGCAGCGTAAAAACTTGCAGAAACGTGGTTTTAGAGAGGCTTAGCACTGTGCAAACATCGGTAACCATTAGCATGTTTATGCACTGCTTAGCATGAATGAGCAGTGCTTAGCAGAGTGCTGCAGTCCCAAAATTCATAATAGTTTCATAAAATTAAAAAAAAATTACAATCATTTACAGTGATATTCTGTCTTTTTTGACTCAAACCCAGGACCTACTACACATAAGACTGTAACGCTATTCATGTAGCTAGTTGCATGTCATAAAAACTAGTATACCTTCACATATACTACTAGGCTACCTGTTAGTGTTACTGAGCACTGTGGCATGCCATGCAAACATGCTTAAACACACCTATAAATAAATAATTATTTACATCTGGTTTCTATTTTTAGATATCTGGCAAGTGTCGGCCATGTATGTATGAGCTCCACTCAGGTCTTCTGTGCTTAGTGCTACACAAAACATAAATTTAACAAAAAAATTAATAATGATAATTAATTACACCCGGTTTCTATTTTTAGATGTCTGCCAGGTGTCAGCTGCCTCTATGTGAGCACAGCTTGGCATTGCTGCACTCTGTGCAGCACAAACCAGAAGTAAAAAAAAAATAATAAAAACGTAACACCTCATAAAAATTACACATTATACAGTTGACACACTTCACAACATTGCAACAGTGGCAGGAAGCATTACAGGGAGCCTCACTCGCATCTAAAACCATGGGTAGCCATTACACTTCTACCTAACCTGATTCAATATCCATGTTCCTCGTCTCTCCCTCAGCAGCACACCATCATTAATATGCATGGGGTGCTGCCGAGGGGGAGCCATGGACATGTACACTGATGCATTCCATGTAGGCTCTACACTGTGCCTACACAGTTTTATTAAAAACTGGGGATTGTCAAATCGTATGTTATTTTTTAATTTATTTTGATTGGAGAGTTTATTTTGATTGGAGAGTTTGCCTAGGCAGTTTTCAAAACTACAGTATTTATCTTTCTTAGAAATAAATCTTACAATTACTGACCTTGGAGAAGGAGGATTTTTCCTTAAAGAAGTATTAGAAAGAGATCTGTATGCCCTCTCTATTTGGAAAAAAAGGCTTTAGGCAATTTTAGTGCCTTTGGCAAACTGAACCATGTTGTCTCCTTCCTCTTTTTCTAGAAGACCGTATATTCTTATATTGTTTCTTCTGGATCTCCTTTGCAAGTCCTCTGATTTCTCCAGGTATAAAGTATTCTGTTTAGAACAAATCTGATATGAATTTCATTCTCAGTCATTTTTCCATCTATGTTATTGACAGCTTCTTCTATACCTGAATTCTGTAAAGACTGCTGCTTGAGCATTTCACTCAATGCATCCACTTGTTTTTTTACATTCTTTTATAGTGTCAGTTTTATTATGCTGTTTGTCAGTTTTCAACAAAAGTTCATGTATGTTGCTAAGAATATATTGTATGCCTTTTTTCATTGTAGAATCATGAGAATTAGATTTAGAGTGGCTCACTTTGTATAAGGCAAAATATGTAGTATTTCTCTGACAGAAAAAAGATGGTACAAAACCCTCAGAATTTAATTTGTTTTGTAAAAACTTATTTAAAAATGTTCGATGATACAAACATCTTCTTTTAAGAAAAATTCTTAAATTTTTGATAAAGAATTCCTGTCAACATTTTTTAAAAGAAGCCGACCAAAAGATTAGTGCTAACTGTTCACCATCTTTGACATGCCGTCTATGCATTTTTTTATTGTTGCATTTAGCCGACATGCTAATATCAGTAATATTCCACATCTTTGAATGTGTAACTAAATGACTGTACAAGAACTCTTTCTTTGATACACCAAAAACTGTTAAAAAAGGCAACTGAAAAGGTTATGAAATATTTGTTCTGAGTATAAAACATTCAAAAAGGAATTCAATCTGGATACAGAGACATGGTGCAAATTGAAGGAAAACAAGCTGATACAGAATTCAATCTGCCCAGCAACAGAGAGAGCATGCGACAACCACTTTAGACAAATGAAAAGAAACCAATACCTCTTTGATGTTTAATAGGTGTTTCACCATTACTTGTATATATTTTAACTCCCTATGAAAGCTGTTACGAGTAATCTTTTATACAGAATGTTTTGCGTTCCTTTATTTGAAAGTGTATTCCACTACTCTTATAACACTTGTATATGTGTAGTTGTGGTAATATCTTTATGTTTATAAATTTTGTTTTCTCTAAAAGTATTTTCTTGTTAAAGTTTCTAGAAGACTGTGGTTAATGATATTCTCTTGAGAAAATGTACTCTACTTTTCATTTTATACATATCTTTCGCTGCAGTCTTGTCATGACTTTCATTTGAATGTCATTTTTCTCAGAATTAGCAATGTGTTGCTTTAGGTTAATGGACCTGCTTGAAGTCTAATTAAGGATATCAAAGGGTACTTCAAATTGTCATGTCAAAGTCTTTATAACATTATGGAGCCACTCCATATCTCCTTTCTGTGTGTGTTTTTTTTTTTTTTGCTCCCAACAGCTGTCCAAAACTAGGTTTACCAAACCAGACTTAGCTTGCTGTATGTTGACTCCTGATCCATGTGCAAGGCTGGTGAGAAAATTGAGGACCATGGGATAGCATCATACTGTTGTCTGGGTAATTCTTTTTCTACTTATTTCCTACCCCTGTATGTTCCCATTCATACCATGTGGGTACTGAATTGCCTCTCGCTCCCACAAAATACACCAGCCCCCCCCCCCCCAGCAGCACTTTGTCCTCTCCTGTCTCTACCAGGGGGAAATTGAACTTTGCTAATATACACTGTGATTGTGTCCTTTTTCTTTACCAGGGGAATTTATTGGTGCTATGGGGCTTAGTGTGTGACTCCCCCCCCAAATGGTATGCTCAACCTTCTTGCCTCAGCCATCATGTCCCTGAGACATTATTTCAACTTTTTACTTGGGCTGTATTCAGGGCTTTATCTGGGCTTTATCTGTCTATTCCACCATTGAGTGATAACTGGTCCAAATTTCATGTATATGTTTTTATGGCTTGGGAAGGGATAATTGGAAAGATAAAAAAAAAAAAAAAAACAGGTAACATGAGCTGTTTGCCCAGTGCTACAATTTATTTTGCCCTCTGTAAATCATGTATTGTTATTTTTTTAAATGCAGCTATCAGAAATATATTTAGAAACTGATAAAAGTATTTTAAATTTTATACTTTTATTTGTATTTTTGGCACAGCAATTAAAGCCCACAATATTATATTGGCTTCAGCGTTTTATGATTATAGAACATTGTAACTTAATGTTCAATTAAAATAATTCCCCGTCCTTCTCATTTTCCATTTTGAAATACAAATGTTAATGAATAAATTAAGTACACATGATCATCAAATGTAATTATTCTTTCTAAATGAGATGTGCACTGTTTAAATTTATATCAAATTATACAAAGACAAAACTTCATGGGAATAATTGAGGGAAATGTATACTGAAATATTAAACATTTTTGTGCCTTTAATTTCAAGAGCAGCACCCATTCCCAAAGGGAAAATATTGCTTAAAGAAGAGAAATTACTGATCAAATTTAGCTCTTCTTGGTTGGATACATTTTTTCTTAGATTTTCTTAATTAAACTAATAATGTAGACCTTAGATCAGTTCACCTTGGTTCATTAAACGGGCAATGGTGTCTCAGAAGCTGTAAATTCTTTTAATATAGTGCTCATAGAAATAATCATAATGCTGTATAATTTCATTGGTTATATAATTATAGTAAGTCTAATTTAGTCTGAGAATGCTGTAGGAAACATTGTTGTTATTAAAAGTGGAAAGAAATTAAGTTTTCTGAACTTTTTTTTTTATTTCCATTTTAATAAGGTAGATAAAAGAATATATGTCCTGTGTGTCACAGATGTGCTTAAGGAATTATACAAGTTTAAAAAAATATTTTTAATTCATCAGAGGAAAGACACTAAAAACTGGAAACTGATAATTTCATTGAATTGCAATTCACTGGGTAAAGCCATTTCACAGTTTAGAATGCAATTTAGTTGTGCAACATTCTTCTAAATGTGTCCTTCAAATGTTTTTTCCTACCTTTGTGAGAATATTTTTGGGCAATGTTATCACTGATATGTGCTTTCAATGGATCTTGACAAAAGGGCTGAAATCTATAGAAATATACCAGATGTTTGAAGTATGTATGTGTTCAAATTATAAAATCATCTGAAGAGTGCAACTAAATAGATTTAAAAGCATTATGAGAGTTACTAAGGAAATAGCTATTTACTTTTATGACTTGTAAATTTCAGGTTAACAATATTTAAGCTTACATTATATAACTAAGTGATATGTGACCAGCTTTGTTATTGCTGAACACTAGTGTGTGAGTCTAAGGATCTTGCACTAAAGAGCGAGATTGTGCTATTTGGGGGGGGGGTCTCTTTTCCCATGAGATTGTGTGATCTCAGAGATGATATGCATGCAACATAAATGAGATTGCTTCCTTTCCACTCCCAGATGCATATTTGTAATTTAGTTTAGCATACTTGTTTGCTGTACAGTTTATGTATTAATTGTTCTGCTTTTTTGCTTGGAAAACAAAGTAATGTATTGTATGTACAGTGTAATAACACAATCCATCCTAAGTAAAGACAAGAAAATAATTATGCAGAGTTGCTTATGAGTCTGAGGTATTGAAAAAGAAGCATAAAGTGACCATGATGTGATTAGTAGCATGGTGAAGATAGTATAACCTGACCTGAGAGGGGATTAGGTATGCATAAGTTATGACATAGTGTGATCATGCCAGGAATATGGCTGCATAATGAAACCTCACATTATCAAATATGTCACTCACAACATAACTGATCAATGTGATCATGTGACCCAACTATATCAGCATGGCGGTAGTGTGTCTGATGTTATGGACATTCGCATGCACATCAATGTGCTCCATAGTTTCAAACCCTGCCCTGCCATGCATGGAGTCCATACAAGGGCTTCAGACAAAGTGGCAAGAATGGAAAAACATGGAGTGATAGGGCAGTCTGAAAGATGGAGGAGAAAACAGAGAAACAGACTGTAAGATGCAGTGGAAAAAGTGGTATAGGTATGGGAGAAGAATGGTATTATTTTAGATGACATTTACCCCTTTTTTTGAAGAATGGTTGGGTAGAATGTAACATAGTGCTGTCATAGTTAGGGAAGAATGTAAGGGAAAGAAGCAGAGTCAGTCAAACAAACACAGAATACAGAAAAAGCCTACAGGGTGTTAATGATATGTAAGGTGGGCAACAATGCAAATACACAGAGGGTGGGCAACTGGTGATGGAGAGGATTGGGCTATGAATATGGAGTGCGATGTGAGACACAAGGAGGAGGAATACAATGATGGGTGAATAGGATGGTGTTAGGATGGCATACCAAGCCAACACACTAGGAAACCATATCAGATGTCATTCAAAGAAATGTTTCTGAAAAAAAAATACACGTGAACTTTTCTCATTGTTATATGGCCTTGAAATTAGCATATATAAGTAATATGGATGTTGGTGTCTTCTCTGATTTTCTTCAGTAGATCATCAAGAATATTTTGAGGTCACCCCAGTGACTGCAAAAAAAAGTGAATGAAATCAAGACCACAGCAATGTATTCTAACCTGCTATTCTCATTATATACTGCACAATCCTCTTTCTGATCACTACAGTATTAATACATTTTAATGTTCTGCTCTCATTAATGTGCATCCCAAATGCAATAATGATCGTGGTAATGTATTTTACCTTATTATCCTAGTATAACCCAACATGTGTCAACAGAAAGCTACACAAAATAGTTATATGTCCACTTAGAGAAATCCTTCAAGATTGAAATATAATGGGATATTATAAAAGCAAACCACCAAAGATGGTCCTCTAACATAAAAATATGTGTAATAAAAAGACAAAAAAAACTACACTTGATCTAAGGATAAAGGATCCACATCAAGGATAACATTAAAAAATGATTAAAAAAAGTTAAAGAAAATAGGAGTACTAAGGCAGAACATGAACAGAGAATAGCATCCAAAGGTAAAGACAGCTACAAATCTTTCTTTAGTAATGTTAGAAATAACACCCAACATTGCTCAGAACTTATTCAAGACAACATCACCTACTCCAACCTAGTAGACAATGTCAAAATACTGTTTAACAAATTTAGTGCCAAATTCACCACAGAAACAACTATTGGTCATAAGATGCAGTTGACTTATATGTATTATGAACGTGCACTGTATTTAGGTAGCACATCTGATATCTCTAATATCAGTAATGAAAGTATTAAGATATTTGACACTATTTATGTTGTGTGGGTCACTGTCTTCCCATTCATTATAAATATTCAATCTGCTTCTGACAACTACATCCACACCTCCCATACCCTGCTAATCACTGTAATCAAGAAAGAAAAAAAATGTTTGTCTCACAGATTAACACAACAGGGGGTGGATACCTTTGCTTCATTCACTAGTGTTTTGATTTCCACCATTATGCTAATGTCCATGACTATTATGGTAAAGTGAAAGAATAAATGAATTAGTAAGATCTTTTTGCAGTGAAAGCATGAGCAGCTTAAGATGAAAAGAACAAAAAAAAAAAACGTTCATGCAAGTTTGTGTATATGGTTTTACTACACTTGCAAAAACGTACTGGGAAATTTTATTTTCCTTTCAACTTTAAGTATATTTACATTTGTTTTTAATACAAGTAAATGCAAAGCTACTTAAAGGGAAAAAAGGAAATCCAACTTACCTCCAAATACTGGTAAATAAACAATGTAATGCCTTCTTTCTAGTTAGACATCTGTCCTGATGCAAAAATAAGTTGCAAGTCATGAGTCATGCCTAAATATAGCATTTTGCAACATATTAGCACTTTACATTATATATGGGATGCAATGTAGAAAATCTTTTAACATGGGAAAATAAAAAAATAAAAGCCATGAAGGAGAAGAAAAAAGTATTGCATTACATTGGCTTTATGTTCAAAGTCATTGAGCCTGCAGAAGTCAGTAACAAATGTGCTGCTGACAGAATGCTTGTTAGTAGTGAACAATTTCTGTAGTAGAAAAAGAAAAGCAATTTTAGAGATTATGTCTAAGACTAAGAAACTAAGTAGATTTAAAGTGTCATAAATCTGAATGGTAAAAAAATGACTTACATATCAGAAGAATCATTATGTCATAAATTTAATGTTTTTTGACTGAGTGCACTGTTGATATTCAAAGAAAAGAGCATCAAGTAGAAGACAAGGATTCCCTTAAAACATCTACAAGTTTTTGGACCCATATTAACTTTGCCTTCGTTTACTTCAACAGCGCATGTACTAAAACTGGAAAAGGACTGTACCCACATCAGAGGACCAAATGTAGAAAGTCTCAAATGAAATGGGCAATGCATAGGTTTATTTTAAACTAGTAAAAACAGCATGATACATCACAGACAATGGGCCGGATTCACGAAGGCTTGCATGGAGTCTAAGAGTAGAGTAAGACTCCAGCAAGTCAACATGTCTGCCGAGCGATCCAGGAACAGCCGGCAGGGGCGTGCAAGAGAGCTCCTAAAATCACTCTTGCATGGACAGGGTTAGTTTATGCAAATTACCTCATTTGCTGCTGAAAGCTATGCAAATGAGGTCAATTTGTGATCCAGGAAACACTAACCTGCCTGTGTAAGAGTAATGCTATTTGCAGAAATGTACTCGGTTGGCAACTGAGTACCGTTCTGCAAATAGCAAAACGGAGCCATGACAGCTCCAAATAAAGGATGCATCCAGTTGAGGAAGCATGCCAATGGCCAAATATATGGCCACTGGCATTTTTATCCGTTGCAAAATAATAAAAACATTTTTTTTTCTCGATCTCCAATGTTTAAGCATAGCGCAGTGCCACGCAAACGTGCAGCACTCTATAAACCAGAAAAACAAAAAATAAAATCCACAAATAGGTATTTTATTCAAAATATTCATCTTCCATGCAGGTGAATGGCAGGCTAAGGACAATATGGCTACTGAGTAGTGGTTGCTAAGGGGGGAAGCTCAGCCTGAGAGATGTAACCAAGCATTAGTAGGCAATCCTCTGCAAATGAGGATAAGGATAGTGAATCCCAAATTTCCCTGTTATGTGAACCATGTCCATAGAGTGTAAGAGTAGGATTAGGGGAGTAACAGAGTAGAAGATAGGTGACATCATGAAGGGGTATGTATCAAAAAGACTTTAAGTTTATTGGAGCAGAGTTGCTTGTGGTTGCTGTGAGTTACTCAGGACTGGAAGAGGCATGTCTACAGTTGTCTAAACTGAAACCCAGAAACCAAAGGTGTATGGTGTGGCTATCACTGAAGTTTCTTGCAAAGCTGCTTACACTGTGTGCGTGCCAGTAAACCCATCTAAGCCTGTGTGCACATGTGTGTGCCCGTGTAAGCCTGTGTAAGGCCGTCTAAGCCTGTATGCATGAATGTGCACCCACCTAAGCCCGTGTAAGCCTGTGTGCATGCGTGTGCGCTCATGTGCGCGTGTTAGCACTTGTTTGCACGGCGCTGCTCCCTGTGGAAACAGAAATGGGAAAAGGAAGGAAAGGAAGTAGTAGAAAGTTAACCAAGGAGAACTAGCAGAGCTGCCAGGTGAAATCAATCAGAATCAGCCAATTACACAGGCAGTACACGAGCCCAGCTCAGACCAGCACTTAAAACTCTGCAAACAACATTGCCCCATGTTTGTCGCAGAAACACTGCAACACTGTAGTCTACAAAGAGAAGTGAAAACTTAAAAAGCCTGAGACAGAAAAATGTTAGGGGCTGCCATTGCTATTATAAAGCGACATGTGCAAGATGCTGAGGGTGGTGCCTTTGCAAATGCTGCTGAGCAACCCACAGTGAGGAGACGGAGAAGAGTATACAGACCCAGGGTAACCTACCAGGGGCTACATGAGCTGGAGATAGTGGAGCGCTATAGAGTGGACAGAGAGCTCCTGCATCAAATTGTTGAGCTGTGCAGGCCATGCCTCACACACAGAACCAACAGAGGGGAACACATCCCAGTGGAAACCAAGGTATGTGTTGGCCTAAGAATACTAGCAACAGGTACCTTACAGAGACCAACTGGTGATATGATGGGGATTTCACAGGCATCAGCATCCAGGGTACTGAACCAGTTCCTGAATGCCATGTCAGCACATGTCGGTGATCATGTATATTTCCCCAATTCCCGTGAGGTATTGGCCAGCAACATGCATCTCTTCCATCAAATAGTGGAATACCCTGAGGTAGTGGCTGCAATTGACTGCACACACATACACATCAAAGCACCAGCTGGAGTGTGGGGTAGGGCCAACATCAACCGCAAGGGCTTCCACTCCATCAACTGCCAGGTCGTGTGTGATGACCAGGGCATAATACTGAATGTGTGTGCTGGCTGCCCTGGAAGCTACCATGATTCACATATCTGGCATCCGTCGCAGCTGTACCAGACATTTGCCAATGGGGACATCCCTGATGGTCACCTAATGGGGGATGCTGGATATGCACTGGAGCCGTGGCTGATGACACCCATCAGAGATGCACACACAGCTGAACAAGAACTCCATAATGAGGCACATGCACAAACATGAAATGTAATTGAGCGTGTGTTTGGGATGCTCAAGTCACGGTTCCATTGCCTGGACACATCTGGTGGAGCCTTGCATTACTCACTAACTACATGTACCCAAATTGTTATGCTATGTGCCATGCTACACAATATGATCCTGTGAAAACAGCTGCAGCAGTAACAGCATGGGCCAAACAGTCCCCCACCATTGCCAAGGCCTGCACAGGCACAGCATGACTCGGAGGAGGAACAACCTGAGCCTGCCCCAGTAGGTAGAAAGGATGCGTGCCCAGTATGCCTTGGCCTTGGTAAAGAGGCAATGCATAGCACATACACTGGCTCAGTAGGAACCCTGGAAATGATACCTCCCTCTGACTCACACATAAAATAATAGGGATGCCTAACTTGACACTACCTGTTTCCAAACATGTATAGGGAGTGTAGTATGTGCATCCAACATAGGCAGCCCTGCAGCACCACCTGAGGCATGATTGCCATGTTCTAAGCAATATCAAGCAGTGCTAAGCAGCTTCTACCAATATCTAGTAAATGTAAACAAAATTGCTCATGCCAAATAGCGCAACGTCGGGCATTGTTGAGCAATGTTGGCCAAGGTTGGCCAAAGTTGACCAAAGTCAGTTAAACATGCTCATATCTACTTTAATGTTCCTTAAGCAGTCTGATCTGCCCAGCATGAAAATAAAAAGCAATGATAGGGCTTAAACCCAGGATACTGTGCACTATAGTCACAGCACTGAACCACTGAGCCATGATAGCATTTCAGAGGCAAAGACACAGCAGGACAATTGTACACTAATGCAAACACAAAGGAATGCAGTATCATGCCCCTAAAGAGGCATATGGGTAACCTCCCCCACATGTCTATGCAGACAGAGAACATCAGGCTAGGCGGTGTGATGTGGGTTGTGTAGGCTATGAAGTCACAGTGTAATATACGTGACATTGGACACTAACATCTGTAGTACAGTAGTATGCTGCAAGCCACTATGATAGGCAACAGTACAGACTGAAATGGTGCCTGTAAATAGCAGTGCAGGCATTGCAAATGTGTATAAGTGTCAGGTGTAACCCACATCCTATGTACACCCACAGTAACAACCAGGTGTGCTCCCAGGTAGAAATGTACAAAGAATAGCTGTCACCTCTGTATGTAGAAATGTTGATAAGTCTATGCAAAGTGTCGCATGGAAGGCCTACAGGCACAGCATGATCCCTGTTGATCTAAGACACAAAGGTGAGCCCTGCTGTAAAAATACAACTAGGTTTCCATACACAAAAAGTATAAATGTCTATACCGGGCGTGCTCACACACTCCAACAAATGTAGTAGATTCCATTCAGCATCACACTGAAAGGTCATACTGGGCATGCTCACACACTTAGGCTAAATATGAATGTGATAATAAGGGATCTATGGACAAATGTGGATAGTCATCTCAACTTCCAGAAACACATTCACAAAGTGGTTTGAAAATCATGCTACATCTACACGTAAACTGCCAAGGTCTGTGCATGTAGGTGAAAGGAGGTTCCCACTACTCAGCAGTCATCAGACCTGTCAAAGACTACCACAACACACTTGCGATGAATCCAGCTAGGCATGTTCAGCAGCTAGAAAGACCAATGAAGTACCTTAACAAGAGGATTACTGGCCTCAAATAGTCGCCCCATGCAACAAGACTGAATGTAACCCAATCTGTACTCTGTTGCATACTGTCTACTCAGGAGATCTCTGCCCAACAGACAGGTTCATGTCATGGTTACACTCAGATCTGTTCTGAGTTACAGCTCAATGGCAGTAAATGTACAGAACCAACTGATATTGCCAACATCCTGGCAGATAGGATCACTGTTAACTTTACCCCCCTCTCACCCATGAAAGAGCACATCTCTATAATGGAAGACTGCAAAGTTGCTGTCATCACAGCCGCACAAGTAATAAACACTCTCCAAAGCCAGTATCACAGCAGCCATGGGACCAGATAACTTCCCAGGCTGCATAGTATCTACCTCCCTGAAGTAAACATTAACATGGCCGGTCTGTGGCTGCTGAAGTTTCCAGAGGACTGCAAACTAGGAGCCATAATTGTAAACACAAAAGATGTGGACATCCTACAAAAGGGCCTCACTGAGACAGATGGCTGATGTCAAAGCCATGGGCTGTAGCTCAATGTCAAAAGGTGCATTGTCATCCCCTTAGTTAAAAACTCAGTAGCCAAGAACTACAACAGAGGCGGTAGAATACTTCACACCGAAAGTGTGACAAGAGACCTTGGGTCACAGGTGGACAGTGGATACAACTGTGATAATCACATTCCCACAGTAGTCAGGAAACCCTCCTATGTGGCACACCTCATCACAAAATGTGTCTCATGCAGAATAGAAGAGGACAATGTTCCCCTCTACTCATCACTCACTAGAACTATAATAGAGTACAACACCACTGCTGCTATGTACCTCACAAGACAACTACAACAACTGGAAGGCCAGCAGCCATACCTCACAAAGAGTATTAGCAGCCTGAATTACATGCCATACACAGACCATCTCAAAATGCTCCCGCCCTACTCCCTTGCATATCGCCTACTCAGAGGTGTTCACTGCCTAACATACAAAGCTATGTCAAACACTGAGCTGTTGGATATGCTCCATGTAAAATACTTGCAATCCTTCCGACCTGTGGACCCAAAACCACAAGTGAAATACAAAAGGAAGAGGCGCACCCATTTACCTTATGGATACCCACACCTTCAGGTTAGTGGCACAGCATGAGGCCTAGGAGACCATGCAAGTGCAAGTGACATTGGCCAAAGCTGCCCATCTCATTGTAGCCTGCTACAGCTCATGTACCTTGTCTCAGGAATCTCACTCGGTATTCCAGAGAACAGTGGAAAGTATAAAGGTCCTATCAAACACCATTATATGAGGGGATTATAACTACCCAAACAGTGAGTGGTGGAATTAGTCATGTACAACGTACTTTGCCCAATGTTTCCTAGAGTTTAAAAACCCTAACACCCTGGAACAGCTGGTCACCATGCCCACAAGAGGTGACAACATACTGGACATGATCATCACCAACATGGGGTACCAGTGTTCCACTACAGAGATAAACCCCTCGCTGGTAATATCAGATCATGAAGTATTCACACTGGACATCTACATCTGGCACCCCCACCCAGTCAATGAAACTACTGTGAAGACATTTGCAAAAGCAAACTGCACACTTTTCAAGACCAAAGTGGAGCGTTCCAAAGCACTCTTGCTACAGGATAATAGTATACAATCTGCAGAATCATTTACAAGTGCATCCTATGATCATCCACAGGGATGCATGGAATGAGACATCACAAATAAAACCAAGATGCAGTCCTCCAAATATAGGACAACAATCATGTGGCTGTTGCCCATAAATAAGCTAGACAACAGAAGGAGGAAACGAACACATGATAGAGCCAACTTCACTAAAGGAAAGGCAACACTGATCATTATCAGGAGGAAACAATGATCACTCATAAAAAATCCAAGGACAGTTTCAAAAGACAAATAGCCAAGGAATGTAAGAATAACAACCACAAAGCCTTCGGTAGCTATACCAGACATGTAGGTGTCAACTTCCAAATATGATGTAAGCTACTGAAAATAGGAAAGAAAAACAACAAACCAACTTTCATTGCACACATCCAGGGTGACAAGTTCAGTGTACACTCCCCCCATCACCACCAAAAGGGCCTGTGTCCATCACAGAAGGATGCAGAGCCCCAGACATCATGGACATCCAGGTAAAGACAGCCCTCACCAAAGCTAAGAACACAGCATCAATGTGACTGGATGGTGTCCCAGGCTGCATCCTACACTAGGCCCATGAGGAACTAGACCCTCACCTACATTCATTGTCCAGACACAAGCGTACCACAGGCTATGTACCCAAATAATGCCATACACAAACAGTCATCCAGCTCCACAAAGGGGGTGCCACAACAGAACATGGACACCATTGCCCAATAAGTCTACTCAGCCTGGTCTACAGAGCTATTGAGCAAATTGTCATGGAACCCATAAACAGAGATATTGGAGACCTCCAGACACTGGACTCTGTACATCTTCACCTTGTTAAAGACAGATCCTGGCTCCTAAATCTAGTTGACATATGTCAAACAGTTACCAAGGACATAAATGGAGGTGAAAGTAGTCCACACAGGCCACCCAGACCACACAAAGGACTTTCCACACCATTCCCCACTCTGTCACCATAGACAAGCGTACCAGATGGAACATTAACAGCTATGTCACAGGATGGGTGGTCAGGTGGCTCACACATCAAACACACATGTTCAGAGTTGCTGGTACCATGTCCAACTCTAAGCCCGTCACAAATGGCATCCCACAGGTCTTGGTCCCGGGACCCCACCTGTTCATTAGATACTGCTCAGAGGTACAGTCAAGCACGTGTTTGGCCGAACAGTTCTGTAGATGAATGGTAACTGTGGTCCATAATCGACTGTACGGCTAACACAGACATCCTCCAGAAGTGTCTTACAGAGACAGATACCTGGTGTCAAAACAATGCCATGAAGCTGAATGCCAAATAATGCATAGTCATCCCATTTGGGTACAACAAAGTGCACACAAATTACCACATAGGTGGTAATCCAGTATGTACGGAGAAAGTCATTATGGTCCTGGGGACACAGGTAGATAGTAAACTCCCCTTTGTTGAACACATGACCAAGGTGTTTAGACATTCATTCAATGTAGCCCACTTAATGTCACCTAATGTAACCCACTCTGTATAGTCTTATGATGTCACCATCCTACAAATAAACCTGTGGAAAGGATAACTCACAGTAATGTGTATAGTGTGGTGTGTAAACACGTACTTCTGTTGTAGCGTAAAGTAGTTAGGAAGTGGTTTGAATCCTGCACTCGACAAGTGTGTGTGGTCTCCTTGGAAAGTAACAAACGTTTCGGAGAGTAGTGAAGCACCTTAAAAGTGTTAAAACAATCTTTGTCAAGTCTGATGATGTCACCATCCTACAAACATACCTGTGGAAAAGTAAACCCCCAGTAATGTGTGTAGCGCATAGTGTTAATGTGTACTCCTTTAGTGTCATAAAACAGTTAGGTAGGGGGTTTGAATCTTGCACCTGACAATTGTGTGTTTATGGTCTCCTTGGGAAAGAGCAACCTTTTAGGAGAGTAGTAAAACACCTTAAAAGTGTTAAACCAATCTTTGTCATGTCTGATGATGTCACCATCCTACAAATATACCTGTGGAAAGGAAAACCCACAGTAATGTGTATAGTGTGTTGTGTTAATGGGTACTCCCCTACTATCATGAAGTAGTTAGGCAGGGGTTTGAATCCTGCACTTGACAGCTGTGTGTGTGGTCTCCTTGGGAAGGATCAACCTTTTAGGAGAGTAGTAAAACACCTTAAAAGTGTTAAACCAATCTTTGTCATGTCTGATGATGTCACCATCCTACAAATATACCCGTGGAAAAAAAAATACAGGCATGTGTATAGCGCGTCGTGTTAATGTGTACTCCTCTATTATCATGAAGTAGTTAAGTAGGGGTTTTAATCCTGCACTTGATAATTGTGTGGTCTTCTTGGGAAAAAACAGCCTGTTAGGAGAGTAGTAAAACATCTTAAAAGTGTTAAACCAATCTTTGTCATGTCTGATAATGTCACCATCCTACAAATATACCTGTGGAAAAGAGAGCCCACAGTAATGTGTATAGCGTGTTGTGTTAATGCATACTCTTCTAGAATCATGAAGTAGTTAGGTAGTGGTTTGAATCCAGCACTTGACAAGTGTGTGTGTGTGTGTGTGTGTGTGTGTGGTTGTCTTGGGAAGGCGCAACCTTTTAGGACAGTAGGTCATCCGTGCCACACACACTCATTACGGTTTCTATTGAATTGTGTGAATGAGGGTTTATCACACACACTCATTATGGTTTCTATTGAATTGTGTGAATGAGGGTTTATGGCCGAGGCATATGTCAGACCTGTTCTAACACAGCAGAGTCTGTCAATGATGACTATGCATTATAGGTGTACAACAACCTGTGTGGACATGCATGCAGACCCCTTCTTGCTTATGTGATCCACCGAGGGATTTCAAAATACCTTAGGGAATGTGATTATCAATGGAGAGATGACGTAATACTAGGTTGCATGTACACATCAGTACCAGTTCATTATGTTGGTGGCTACTACCTATGTGGTACTGTGGGGATACTATGTTCTGTAAAGGTGGATGATTACGCCTAATTTTGCCTATAGCTTTACAGCATGGGTTCGACAACAGGTATCTGTCTGTATGATACCCTTGTGGAGGATGTGTGTGTCACCTGGAGAATGCAGTATAGGCCACAGTATGCATTAGCACATGTGGACAGACATCATATCCCTACTGTGATTTCTTGTACCTAAGAGAGCCATATGCCGAACAAGAGTGTTCCCAGTAATGGGTGCAGCTGAATACCACTGGTTACTGGCATAGTATAGTACCTGAAGGATCCAAATGTTGCTGTGTGTCTTACATCTGTGTGTCAGTTGTCAAGACATCATCTAACGATTGGTTATGGTCAGGCTGTTGAAATCATGTATACTATCAGAATGCAAAACAATGACAGATAGTAACAGTATCACCCACAGCACAGTGTCAAACCATGTAATACATGCATGTGTAGTCAGGTTCCAAAATGTGTGTAGTACAATGCATTCTGGGCACCAATAGAAACTATGGAGTGTTACTGTGTAATACAGTGCATGTCACCCTGCCCATGTGTCCACTATGCACGTACATGCAGACAGTGCACCTCCACCATTACCACAACTGTACACCTGCAAATATGTGCTACACACTTCCCACACATACTGTCCACTCACTAACACATGCTGCCAATACTGCACACATCAGCCAAGTGGTACGTGGATGGACAAGATACAATTGGGACTAACACTGGTGTAAACCACACTACAATGACAATCATAGCTTTAATGCACTTTACACCTTCAAGCATATCATTACACTCTACTGCTGACTACATGCTAACATTACTATACTGCTATAAGGACACCCTGTGTATCAGCACCATGGTAACCTGTTCCTGCATCAATGTTACAGATGACAGGAGGTGGCACTGGTTTCATCATATGCACAGGGTGTGTTGTTGATCTGCCAGAGGCCTACAGTGAGCCATCCAATCGACATGTATGTGTGTGTGTGTGTGTGTGTGTGTGTGTGTGTGTGTGTGTGTGTGTGTGTGTGTGTGTGTGTGTGTGTGTGTGTGTGAGGGGCAAGAATAATGGTATGGGCCAATGTTGATATAATGAGTGTTGGTATGTGTTAGCCCTAGGTGTCTGGATTATGTGTGTGTGTGTGTCTGCATGCACACAGTTCCACCATGCGGCTGCCACATACGGGTACTTGTGCAACAGCCACAGACTGTACCTGTGAGGCTTTAAGGATCACCATCTCTGGCCACGGATATGGTGCCTGTGCCTGGCAGGGGTGCTGCTGACACTATCAGGTACCAAGCCAGACTGGGTACTATCCCCAGAGGTAGCTGGTTGTACACTGGACCCAGATCCCTGCTGGGACTGTCCAGAGCTACGTGCACGTGGTCTTCTAGGACGTTGTATGGACAGCCCACCCCCAACATTGCTGGGGCTGGTACTGGCCCTACAAGAGCGGCTGTTGCTCGAGGGATGTCCATGGTGAATGCCAGCTGCTGATGTTGCTGGCATATGTCCACGTCAATGACTCAACCTTCCTTCACTGTCCAGACACATGGACATGACATTGTGGAGGACATCTAGTGTCTCTCCCCAATATCTATCGGTGACCTCAGTGTAATTGTGGATGGCACCAGCTAGGTCATGGATAATGTCTATTACGGTGGTGTTTTGTGCCCTCTGTGCCCTCAGTCCCTGTCTGGTGTACCATTCCATACGTGCCTGTGCCTCCATGACAGCCTGGAACATGTGTGAGGTAGTTAGACCTGTGGCACGTCTGCCAGTGGCATGATGGGCAGCAGTGCTCCGATGAGAACCCCTGGACATCTGCCTATGTGGTACCCTTCCAGACATCTGGGTATGGCTGCTGTGTCGCGATGCATGTGCCATGGATACCACACTGTCCTGGCCAATGCCGGCTGTACGCTGTCCCTCTGCTAAGGGCATTAATGACGGATGTATTGGCAGTATGACTGTGCGCATGAATGGGGTGGACACTTGTGTAGTGTCGATTGGTGGCCCAATGATAGACCCTGGCAAACATGCCTGTGCCTCAACACACCTATCATCATTGTCACTATCATGCTCAGTGACATCAGTTTCCCTGCTGCATTGAACCAGCCCAGTTTCAGCACCTGTGAGAGGGAGACAGGAAATACACTTTACAAGCTGTACATGATGTCAGCACAAATGCACACATGAACACATGCGTACATGCACACATGAACACATGCACATATGCACACATGCACACATGCACACATGAACACATGCACACTCCTCACTAGTACAGACACACACACACACACACACACACACACACACACACACACACACACACACACACACACACACACACACACCACCAGCAATCCCGAACATACTCAATAGCATGTGATGTTGGGGTACAGTATCACAAGCCAAACATTATAGGAAACATGAAACAGGACGTGTGTTGCTCAGCAGCATGCAGTGTGAGTGTAGACAGCCATTGCTAATAACAGTATACAAGGCCTTGATGCATGTGTGTTTTGTTCAGTGAATGGCCTCACCCTGGAATGCAATGTGTACATGGACACAACATTGCTGTGCAGGTATTAAAAGCCCTACAATGCCCAGTGCACCATCAGTCACAGGTATACATACTATGGCTGGATGTGTATCAGTGTGTCACATAGATATCCATTTCTGATTAGAGCATCTGTGTCTTTAGCAGATTATTGTGGACACAGGTGTATCACATGCATGCTATGTATACACACAGGATGAGTGCTGCATGTATACCTGATGGAATACCATTGCTCAACATAGCCATTGTACAGTGGTTATGGTGAGTGTAGGACATATTGTGGGCATGCCAGTGCCAACCATGACATGGCATGCTACCACACAACTGCAACATGAAACATCACACATACACAATGTGTGTCATGTGACCTATACACCCCATAGCATTACAAGGCATATGTGTGTCACTTTCTACAAATAGGGATTGCTATGCATATTGCATATAGGTGCATATGTCTGCACACACACAACATTGAGGTGCATAGCAATTCATGATATGTGTATTACTGTGGCCACTGTAACTGGATGGGGTGTAGTACCATGAGCCATCATCATGCAGCATCATGTGGTCACTCAAGACTACTAATGTGTGCCAGACCGGCACACAGCATGCTGTACCTGAACTGCAGTACCATGGCTACATTCACCATTTCACGGCCAGTTGTTACATGGGTTTGTGAGGTGCCCAATAGGGGGCATTGCCTAACATGAATGTGTTAGGTGTTGAAGAGTGTTGCACAGCCACATGTGAGGCATCTACCCCTCAGGTATATTAAGTGTGCTGTGTGGATGAGGTTTGGGATACTGTAGTGTGACCTTACAGCGGGTGTCTGAATACGCCATGTGTAGCATGTTAATGTGTACTGCGTATGACAAAGGTGTGTATGTTGTGTGCATGTGTACCGACTCTGCCTATCCGATGTCCACTACAGTGTTGCCACAATTGTGTGTGATGCCCTGTGTATTGTATGTGTTTTAGCCAGCTACCCACATTACTAGGATGTGCATAGTCTCACAGCAAACATGCACAGCATGTATTATGCGTAGGTGTGTTACATGTACATAGCCTACACCTCACCTATGACATGCACATTTAATTAGCAATATTAAAGGTATAACACACTCACCAGCATGGCTCTGCTGCCTTGCTGTCTCACCAGAGGGACCTACAAGGGTATCATACACTTTGTCAGTGTCAACAACTGGGGCATTGCTACTGTGTGTTTGCAATCTTACAGTAGTACAACGGTGGACAGTCACAGGCCTACAGGTTATATTCCTAATTATTAGTATTGCACAACACTAGGCACCACATTGTCTAACTACACAGTACATATCTCACATAAGTATGCTCTACCAATAGAGGTAACAGTATTCTACAGCTATGCCATGTTACCTGCATGCTCCATGTCAACTTGCTGGGTGGCTCTGGCCTCCATGGTGATACATGTTAATTGCTGTGGTTGTTGTTGGCCAGCAGCCACCTGGCTCAGGAGCAGCTCATCCACTCTGGTGAGGGGGGGAATGGATGGCTATCCCCCCACCTGTGGCAAGCTGTTGTCTGCGGATATCAGACGCACGCTGCCAGACATGTCTAATTAAATCACTGCAGTGATGGCGTACCTGCCCATATGTCTAGTTATGCATGCCTATGTCATTTACCCTATGGACAAGATCTTGCCAAAGCACAGCCCGCTCATGCTAGTCCTGGCTGGTTCCGGAGAACAGCAGCGCATAGTGCTGCACCAGGCTCGCTGTGATGGCTTCCTCCTCGGACGTGCTATATGCCAGGTTACGATGGTGGGACATTAGCCTGGAAGACAATTAAACAATATGTGTGAGCAAGTCATGTGACAGACGTGACATTCTAAAGTACAGATATAAATTAACTGCCATATATAGCAGCCTATTGGCTGTCAGAAGATACACACTTTCAATACCAAATATCAGTTCTCAACACACAGATGCCTGACAGTGCCTGGCACACTCTATATATCAAACCATGTTTTGCACAGCAACAAAGTTATAACAGTATGTAAGACTATACAACAGTACATGGCACACTGTATGTGACACAATGCACCACCTAGCCACAGGAGGTATATATCATGCTAATGCATCATGAAATATGTAATCCATTGCAATGAATGTAAAGTCCACTGACAGTATTACCAGTATACCACACTAGTCATTGATGGCAGACCCCTGCCTAACATATGTGCACATTCATTAATATAGGTGGCATACTGCTGTACTAGACTATACATGTTGCTAGATATGCAGTTATATCCTGTAACACACATATGACTGAGGCCATGGTACAGGCATACCCACACACACAGCAGACATACATAACAGACACAAAGGTATGGCAACCCAGGTGACCTTTACCTGTGTACCTTACAGTACTGTGTGACAGTAGTTACCAGACCTTATGCCTGAGGTATGTAATCTGTGAGTACTACAGGCAACACACATAACAGTGGTTCCAATAAATGTGCACATACACCATACTGTGCTGTTTAGGCATAGAGCTTCAGGTAGTACTACAGTTCATACAGGAGTTGGATTCACCAGCAGTAACACCCAATAAGCATACAGGTACTGCTTTAGCCTACAATGGGACACCCCAGTCGACAACAAGGGACTACTTCAGACCGTATGGCATGCTGCTTTTTCTGCCTACCAATTGCATACACATCTTTTGCTGGGATCACAGCTAGGACACATAATACCATGACTGAAACAGTTTCCCACTAAGCTATCACACATATACCGAACTCTGACATATTCACCAACACATTCACCATCACACTCAGTCACCTCGCATATCAATTATTGCAACAAGTACATGTAGGTGTGCATCACTTCATAAGTAGGTAAAAGGCTATTGGCCCTAGGGCCTATAGAACCTTAGCCATATGCTACCTTGGCCTCTGACACACAGGTATTTAAATTTCACATGGCCCAATCAAGCAGAGACACTGAGGTGATTGCCTGGGTGTATTCACTATCTCCCATACAATCTCCAGGATTATTTATGACAGCTGTTAATTAGGAGTTTTGTTTGCTATGGATAGTTGGTTAGTTCCAGAGTATGGGATGTCTCTGAGATAGGAATCTATCCCTCCAGCATGTGCTGTTTATTGTGGTCAAAGGGTTTGGGTCCCTAGAGCATGTGGCTCATACAGATTGTGATCTGTTTACGTGGAGCATGTCCAACAGATCTGGGTTTGACATAGCTTAGTATGTCAGTCAGAGGTCACCTCTGGGTAGGCAGTATGCAACACAGTGTAGTTGTGGGTTTGTGGAAAGGTCTGCATAGGGCATCTGTTTGCCACTGGTATCACTCTTTGTGAGGTATGTCTGTGTCCTTTCCACTTGCTGTAGATGTCTTGTGAGGTACATACCACATGGGACATTGTACTCTATACTGGGTCTTATGTGTGTGGAGTAGAGATGAACACTGACCTATTTTTCCCTGGATGACACACCTTTTGTGATGACGTGTGCCACGTAGACGGATTACATGACTAGTGTGGCACTGTGACTATCAAAGGGGAGACTACTGTCCACCTGTGTCCCATGGTCTCTTATCACACCTTCGGTGTTAAGTAGACTACCAACTATGTGGTAGTTCATGGGTACTGAGTCTTTGCAAGGAGGGATGCCAATGCAGTGTCAACATTGAGCTTGAATCCATGGCTTTGTCACCAGGCATCTGTTGCAGTAATTATGACCCTGTCTCTCTCTCTCTCTCTCTCTCTCTATATATATATATATATATATATATATATATATATATATATATATGTATATAAATATATCTATATACACACATACATATGAACATCCATTGCTGTACATATAGATATACATATAGGCAGATATACAGTCCACCTGTCATGGTGGGTATATCAAGTATGGAAAGGTTGTGACGTATACAATTATGTCATAACATTGCACAGTGTTGTGCAGAATGCGTTTAAGGTGTTCTCAGCCCATGTAGCTTTAGCAGGCCTCACTGGCTGCAACACTGCAAACCTGATGAATCATACCCACAGCATTTAACCACCACATGTCATATACCAGCACTGTATGCTGTCTGGTCTGCCACACACTACAACTTACATAGAAATATGCACATAACAACCTTCAACAATATATATATATATATATATATATATATATATATATATATATATATATATATATATATATATATATATATATATATATATATATATATCCACCTTTCACAAACAGTTGCAGTATGTCACTAGCTCAATGCACATGTACAGATGCTAATATATCTGACACGAACAGATCTCTCCATATGTGTGTGCCATACACACACAAGGACCACACTGTTGTAAGTACATGCACCTCACAGCTGACCTGTTGGGCCTTGCTGCAACATGAACAGGTGTCACATGTGAGCACACAGTAATATCAGAGGGTGCATACATAGCTGCTAATGCTGAATTAGCATACTAGCCTGGTACAGTTGTTGCCAATGCTAAGCTACACATTAATATGACTATCATGCATTTGTTACTCTGTCACATCCATGTTTGCATAACCATATGGGCTACTACCCCAAACAGACTTTGTACACACTAATGTACAGAACACAGATAACATGGATCAGATGTTTGACATTTAATGCTGAACTACATATGTCACCATCAAATCCCACTGCACACAGCAACACACTCATTTCCCCATGCCAGTGGTTATGCAGGGCATCTGTGCATCGATACGTACTGCTGCCACATATGGATGATTCAGACTATATAGAGTACTCTTCATAAACATCTACTACATTCCAGTAAATACATAGCTGTTACATACCTTTCCTTTGTATGTGTTCATATATTCTGGTAAACTTTTTTTTCCCAATATAGGTTTTGGTTTCAATATCTCCTTTACTGTAAAGGATTTTTTTTAATAGATTTTTATTTCAGAATATATTGATTTTCAATATTTTTTTTCAATATATTTAATTTTTCTAAATATTTTCTTTCAATATATTTTTTTCAATATATTTCTTTTTCAATATATTTTTTTCTATACATGTTTCTTTCAAATCTTTTTTCAATATATTTTATTTCAATGTTTTTTTTTTCAATATAGTTTCTTTTCAATACATTTTTTCAATATAATTTCTTTTGTCAGTATACTGATTTTTTTCAATATATTCTTTTTATTATATTTCTTTATTTTATATCACCTTTTCTTTTCTCTCTCTCTCTCTCTCTCTCTCCCTTCGTACCTGCAATGGAATAATTGCATGTGTGGACAGCAAGTACAGACTGCTTTTATAGGTATCTGCACATGTGCATATGATGGCATCTGTACCAATTGGTGGCATGCAGCTTGGTGTGGTACTTGCAGTACTCACAGTCATAGCAACCCAGTGCTATAAATTGCTAGGTCTGGTAGGCATAGCCCTTTCAGAATTCCAGAGTGGGAACCATGCTTATTTGCTGTGGACACCGTTGTGTAAGTCAGAAGGTTGGTATACTTCTTCTAACTGTTGCTAAGTGTGTAGCCAGTTATTTGTATGTTGTACTCAGACCTGAATGTTGCCTCTTCCAGTACACAGTTGACAGTGTAGAATTGTACTCACACCTAGAAATGCTAACACAAGATACATGCTCCATAGAGTTTCTTTACAACATCTACTATTAGCTGCCATAAATATGTAGTTATTGAGATGTTTTCATTTGGCACATGAACTGTTTGTGAACAGCTATACTGTGGATATTAATGTACACGCTTCTGCACTGTTTGTGCTTTTTATTTTGTTGACATTATCACAGGATGCTCAAGGAACTGGACAATTCCAGTATTGAGTATGCCTACCTACATCCCTGCTGTACCTTGAGCACACTGGTATTTTGTACATTTGGGTGGGGATTGTCCTGCTATGATACTGTGTGGGGGTTGTGAAGTGGGCTGCTGTAACAGTATTTACTGCTAGAATGTCTGGTTCTGTTATCACAGTCATGTAATGCAATTCCACAACAACTGCTGGTAAAGTTCCACAGAACAGGTTTTGTGTTATGGCATTCCTACCTTTCCTTTATTTTCACACATTCTGATGCATGATATATATATATTTCAGCAACATTTTGCTGTATATCTACGGTGGCCTAGTGGTACTTCATGCAGTCTAGTGTGTCTAAGGGTCGGGTTTGAGACTGACGGTGGTGTTTTATTTTGCTGCTGAGCAGAACAAGGCCCCTCATATGCAGGGTGACGAAGGTACTTTTAAGCAGTTGTAAGTGGGTTTGCATGGCTTTGCGCGACGCTTAGTGATACTTAGCTAAGCACACACATGCCACACTCGCTTAAACCTGCTTACTACTGCTTACAAGTGCTTACTCCTGCTAACCCCTGCACTCATTTCTTTGAAAGAAAAGAAAATGGGGAGATAGGAAAGTGGTGAAATAGGGGCACAAAGAGGGAAAGACAGTAGGGAAAACAGCTCGGGATGTGCAGGACGGGTGGAGGGAAGGTCCATAGCTGCCCATTTCTTTAACAGCAACAACTGTGCATATACTAGTAATTTGGAGGGAATTTTGAAACCTTCCAACCCTGAGAGAGGGGTGAGGACAACGAAGTATGTTGTACTGCCAATTGAATTTCAGTGTCTTTGTCCAGTGGACATTTGTGTAAAATGGACAGCTATGTATGTGGAGGAATTTTTTTGTGGGAGCAGATTGCCCATTTTTTTTTCAGGTGAGAGTGGAATGTAGGGTAGGGGAAGTAGGTATGTTTTGGGAGGTAGGTTGGGGAGGTAAACAGACAAGACAAACAATATGCATACAGGGGCGGAATATGACACATGGGGTGGGTAACACAATTGACGGGGAAGGATGTTTGGAAACCACAAGCCCATGAGCCCACAGATGGTAACAGTGGAACTGAGATCCCCACCCATGGGCAGTTACCACTGCACTTTCAGAGCCCGGAGGGTGGCTGTGCTGGGGGCTGCGTAGGAGGGGCAGGCTCACCCATGAGTCGCACCACTCTTGCCTCGAGCTGGCATAAGGGATCAGCGACTAAACACTGGATTTCCCTACACACTACAGCCCGGACCCTTCGGAGGGTGACAGGTGGCCCTCCTCTGGCCACGCTTGCATGGGGGGGGTGAGCCCCATCCCCTGCAGTGCTTCCATCCAAAGGTGGCACAAGGCCAATGGAGGAGGAGGCCCCGGGCTGGGAACCGGACCTGCTGGTGCCAGGTGCCATCGCCAGCTGAGGTGGGACAGGTGGGTCCGCTGGGACTGGCCTTCCCATACGTTCTGTGTTTAGGTGTATTTAATGACAATATAGCCAGCAGCATTCCAAATTAGTTGTAACAGCATGCAGTAATATTCCCATTAACCCAACACACCAGAGTTCCAACACTTGAACAGCAAGCATAACACATACATATATTGAACAGCAGTGGATATTACAACAGCATGCAGGAATGATTGGTGGCAACAGGCCACCAAGACTGTGGTGTTTGAACAGGGCACATGCATCAAAGTTATGCAGATATTTATAAACCAATAGGACCTATGTCCCAACAAATGTTTTGAGATTACACATACCCATTGAGGTGTGGAATTGATTTGTTTATGCACATACAGTAGGGTGTAAAAAGATACCTCCATTGACAATTTATATGAACTTATAGTTTACTCTACATTCCCATTGACTGCAGGTATATATCCACTACATGTATTATTATACTAGGCAATGTCCAGTACGTTGTGGGTTGTGTTTTGCTAGTTCATTATGTACCTGACCTGTATCTAATATACAAACTGTCCAGGATGCAGATGTTACTGCTACGTATTTAGATATTTTATTTATATTCATATGTCTACATATCTGGATGTGTTCAGGTGACATTACCAGTTAAATTTTAACAGCCCCCTACATTTTTAGCAGCACACTGACTTTTCCAGTGCACACAATTACAAGCTACTCATGTGCCCGATTTACCTATACATGCCAGCCTTGAAACTACAGTTGAGGACTGTATATATGCTTAAGAGATACTGGCACTCCCTTCATACTGTTTCTATGGGCCTACCCAAGTGTGGTTTGACAGCGCTTAATACAACACTACTATTTCTATACTGCAAGAGTACATCTACATTTCAAAGAAAGTGACACAGACACACTACAGGTGTTATACCTTTATTAATTGCATTACACACTTTTCTAGTGGCTCTCTCATTTATTTGTTATTACAGTGCATGCAGACATCTTATTCAGGATGTATTATACCTTCATTTATGGTTTACAACACTCTTTTTCTGGCTCTCTCACTTATTCTATATAACAATACATGCAGATAAATAATTCAGGACTTAGTATACCTTTATTAATGGGTTACAACACTCTTTTACAGGCTCTCTCACTTATTTTACATAACAGTCCATGCAGAGAGGTTATTCAAGCCTTATTATACCTTTATTATTAGACTGAGACACTTTTAGCCAGGCTCTCTCACTTATTTTATAAAACAGTACATGCAGAAAAATTACTAACCTGCCTGGTGGCACAGCCTTAGCAGCCTATCTGCATAGGCTTGCTGATTCACAGCACGGACACCTGCAGCTGTGAAGTAAATGAAGTGATATTGAGACATATACCTATCCATACTATCGACTACACTAGCAATTTGTATATACTTCAGTCCATGGCTACCTACTCAGTAGTGGGGCATTTTCCGTCCCATGGGCCTCCTGTATCCATTGGTTCAGTAGGTCCTGTTTGCATCTTTTCAGGTCTGCATGGTGATGTCTAACCTGCTCACCAGTCCGAGGGATGCCAGTGGCACTGGTGAGTTCATGTGCGAGATGGTTCCAGGCCTCTGCTTTGTATTCTGTGCCCTGGAACTCGGCCTGCAGGAGTCTAGCATCATGACGATGGACGAGGAGCCAAACCATCAGTTTTGACTCCTCAATGCCCCACTGTTGCACTCGGAAGTGAGAGCCCTCTCCGACACTAACCATTGCTGCCTGCAGATGGGAGCTGCAACCAGTTATGGCGAGTATTCCCGCCTATGGAGCTTAAATATGCCTCATTTCCCACACTTATTTGTGATTGACTGGACTTGAAAGTTCTCAACTGAGTGCACACCTGCTTAGCACTGGGTAAACTTTGATTCATATGTATATGTGTGTTGACAGTCCATGAACATCAAATGCTGTCATGGCTTAGTGGATTAGTACAGTGATCATGGTGCACACTATCCCACGTTCGAGACCTGTCATTGCATTTTTATTTTACTACTGGCCTGACCGGTAGGGAGTGTGGCTGTGTTTAGCCAACTTTGCTCAACTTTGCCCAACGTTGCTCGACGTTGCTCTACATTGCCTAATGTTGCCCTACGTTGTTGTGCTAGTTAGCAAGGTGCGCACCTCCGCACAAACATGTTTGGTTTTTGCTAGTTGGCGCGATGCGCAGCTCCACGCAAAGCTATTGTGCTAGTTAAAGCAGTGCTTAGCTATGGGCAATTATTCTTAAATGTGCTTAATACTGGTAAACGTTGCTTAGCAGTGCTTCACATTGCTTAAGATAGGTTACTTATGCATTCATTATTATGCATGACCGTTTCACTTTCTTATATATATTTAAAATATTGTTCACTACTACATAGGCCATTTCGATGCATTTTAATATAATTTGAAAGGTAAATGTCAGGATTTATTTTTATGCACGGATTTCCTACAGAAAAAGGAGAGGGGAGTGGTAGGACTCGAAACGGGAATGTCTCCTCTTTGTACAAAGGCTCTACCACTACACTATTGCTATTTGGCTTAATTTGCATATAAGTGGTATATCATCCTCTTCGATGTCTAAACTGCTAACTGTAGCTAAGCAATGAGCAAACCTGCACACATATGTGCAAATATGGGCAGCTATATGGTGAATAATAAAAAAAAAATGTTTACATTTTATTTCAGTTGTACAGGGCTTTTTAATGTGGGGGAGTGTAGTGTTGGGGGTATACACATTTGAGCTGACTCGCTCATATATGCTGACTTTTGCAGAGTTAGGCACTTGCAGGGGTGTGGATATTTGGACTGCTCGGCAGTCTGAAATGCCCCCTGCACTCCTACATGCTCTGTGTTAGCCTGGGGGTTGAGTCAGCATGCACTCATGCATATGCATGACGCGCTAACGTCTAACTCTTAGACGGCAATCTCAGAGTAGGACTTTGTTCGTCCTACACGGAGGATTACTGAATCCCCCCAACGATGTGAAAAATATCTATGATGCCTTTTATGTCAGACAAACAGGCAGTTTGGTACAAAGAACTCAAAACAGATTTAAAGTAAAACAAGAGGGCATAACAAGTCACAACTTACATTGCTCTTGTCTTGTTTTACTTGTCCTATTATCTTGCAGAAGAAAATGTTGACAAACAAAATCTAAACATTCCTTGTGTGACTGGGCAGGTGCATCCAAAATGATAGATCAATACAGAAGGAATAAGCAGATAAATGAATGACATCTAGAATGTACAAACATGCATGGTACTTCAGAAAAAGCTGTAACTGCTTTTTTGGAATATGTTTAGAAGTCACATCACTATCATGTCTCTAATGATTATCTAATATCAATTTTCAGCAACTGACATTTCCCTCAGTGAATCTTTTAAACAACTAGCTTAAACAAGTGGAGTGAATGGAAGACTTCATTATCAACAAGGTAGACACATGGAGCCAAAAAAAAAAAAACACAAAGCCTGATTGCCAAGTGGGTTGTAGAGGTACAAGGTTTCATTTTCAATGCATTGTAAACAAATAATTTTAAAATGCTGTACAGGCAATGTAATGGATAGTTCAGAAGATGATGCATGTGATGATGCAGTTGTTAATTCAAGTGAAGAAAAGGCTAAGCTCAATGACATTGTCAATTATATATGTGAAGCTTGCACCTCTCCCAGTACCTCTTTACTTGTTATGTTTACCATACCTAACACTTAGTTTGTCACTGCTTGTAACCTCAACTTCACACCTTACCTTACTGAAATCCTTTCCTTACTAGTACTATTATACAACTTGTGCGCGCGCACACACACACACACACACACACACACACACACACACACACACACACACACACACACACACACACACACCTGCACCATCATTCTCATAAAACCCAAAAATTATCACTTTACCTTGCCCTTTCTCTTACCCTAACTTCAAACTCTCCATCAATAGGTTTATACTAAGCCAGTGGTATGTCCATTACCATTGCAGGCTTAGGAAACCACGTCATAGAAAGACAGCCTTGAAGGTTAGCTAATAGTTAAGAAGTTAATAATGGGAGGTAAATTTAGTGTGGAAGACAGGAGGGGGAATACAGAGAATGAATAAGAATATGGAGATGTGATAATGTTTAGTTTGGCATAATTAGAAGTTTGCAGCTAGTAACTTCTGAGATTAATTTATAAGATCCCACAAATTCACTGATTTCAAAACTGAATGAGCTATTTAGGACATAGAGGAAGCCTGTACAACAGGTGAGGGTGGTGCTGAGTGAGGAGTAAGACTTTTTGATATTCCAAAGCATAACTTGATTTTAGAACAGGTATTAACTAAAGATTTTTTTTTTCTTTTTTGAAGAAAAGAAGGTTACAGAGAGCAGGGTTTCATATTGTTTTGATGGCAAAGCAGATAATCTCATGTGAGGATTTAGGTTACAGAAAATATGAGTAGGGTTTTGATTATATTTGGATAAGAATGATGATTTACAACTAGACTTTTTGGCCATAAAAGGCTGGAGCCTTTCTAGACAAGAGAGTGGTCATGAGCTGTATGTGCCAAATGGAATATTGTATTTTAAGGGGAAGAAGATGGCATAGTAAAGAATTAGGATATAATCAGATCCGGATGAGAACACATGCCAAATGAAGTGAGTGAGATCGAAAGATTTTCTGCCACTACTGGAGATAAGATCATTTAAGGACATCTCATTTTCTGTGCAAGTTTGTTAATCCATGATAAGTGTTTCAGTCCTAGCATTTCTAGTTTTAAAAGTAATCACTATACTACACTTATTTGCATTTAGAGAGTAGTGTTTTCTAGATCACCAGTTATTACCATGATCATGTCCTTGTTAAAGTGTCAGTAAATTCATGGGGGGGGGGTAGTATGATTTCTAGCTTGCAGTATCATTCGCCTATACTACAGAGAAATAGATTCCAAAGATTAGAAGGCATAATACAGAAATGTGAGGAATATGACTAGTTTTTTTTCATTTTTTGGACCAGGCATTCTGATTGTGCTCTGTGATTGATATTTACTTGAGTTAGCTTATTTATAATGCCATAGTATTCAACAGTATCAAGTGCTTTTCCTAAGCCTATATTATTTATGTATTTATTTTATTATTTATTGCAGTTGGTTTGCCAGGATGGTCCACTGGGCCAATAAGAACATGTTTTCAATGGAGCCCTGGGGAGAAAAGCTCCATTAAAGACAACACTATCATCAACGTTATAGGTTACATAGTAATGCAGACGTACAGATTAAATCATAGCATTTAAAGATACAATTCATAAAATTTCACAATAAATATTATAAACATAAGTAAATATTTACAAATATACATGTTCCTACAGTAGAAATATGACAGCAGGATAATGAGTACATGGGGTTGTAGAGGGTGCAATTAGGGAAGAGAGATGGGGGAGAAATTAACCTAGAGGGGAAGAGTTGGGAGAAAAAGAGAGAAGAAAGAAGGAGAGGAGGTGGATGGATGAGAAAGAGATGGAAGAGGAGAATGGGGAGGGAGGAAGAGAAGAGCAGTGAGGGTGGAGTAGGCAGAAAAAAGTTATGTGGGGTGGGAGCAGGAGCATTCCCTGAGGGATATTAGATGTGAGTGAAGTAAGGTTTTGAAGGTAGAGTGGGTAGCGGTGGTACGGACGGATGGTGGTCGGGAGTTAAACTGGTATGCTAAGGTAATGGAAAGGAGATTTTTGCCTGAAGGATGGGCAGGTTTACTCAATTCAATCAGATTCTGATTGTTAGATCTTAAGAGTCTGTCTGGAAGGTGCATTTTAATGGTGGAAGAAAGGAAGGGGCAGAGGGAGGGACTGAAGATGAGTTTGTGAGCATGAATGAGATGAATGTAGGTGAGATGATTAAGTAGCTCTAACCAGTTTAGTTTATGATGGACAATACAGTGATGGGTAGATGATTTGTGGTTTGAGGCAAGCCTGACAATTTTATTATAACAGGAAGAGAGTTTTGACTTAAGAAAGGATTATAGGTTAGTAAGGAGTGGGGCACCATATAGGAGAGAAGGGATGAGGTATGTGGTAGAAAGAATGAACTTGGTAGAGGGAGTGGTGGTAGAGCATACTCAGTTTCTGATTTTTTTTATATTTATTTGTAGGTGGGTGTTGAACTTAAGCTGGTCATCAATGAGGACACCTAATAGTTTAGCCTGAGGTACTAATTCAAGGAAAGTATTGTTCAGGCTAGTGATGGAGAATGAGTTTTTGTCTATGGTGGATGTTTTAGAAGGGGTAAATATAAGTTTAGTTTCTGAAGCATTGAGTGCTAGGTGGTTATCTAACATCCACTGTTCAGTGATAGAGAAAGCATGTTGGGTTAGTTTTATGAGGGTGCAGGTGGAGGTGGCAGAACAGATGATAGTGGAATCATCTGCATATTGAATGAGTTTTGCATGAGGAATTGAATGGTGTAAATCATTAATAAAAATATTGAATAGAAGGGGACATAGAATTGAACCCTGTAGTACACCTGTGGGGGTGTTAAGGAATGACAAGGTAGTTTTTTTCCATTTCACTGCTTGTTGCCTATTAGAGAGGTAACTGGTAAACCAGTTAGGAGAGGAGAGGGATAGATTTAGTCTAGAGAGCTTAGTTAGAAGAAGATTATGAGAGATGGTATCGAAGGCCTTTGAAAGGTCTAGGAGGAGGGTAGATACGAAGCAGTCAGAGTCGTGGGCTTTGTTAACAGTTTTGAGGAAGGAGAGAAGAGCAGTGGTAGTGCTGTGGCTAGGTCTGAATCCATGTTGTGCTGGGGTTAGTAGGTGATTGTCTATAAGATAGGGTAGAAGTTGTAGGTGAATACATTTTCAAGAATTTTAGAGATAGGAGATAGGATGGTGATGGGTTGAAAGTTTGGAATATTGTTATTGTTGCCTCCTTTGTGTAGGGGAATAATAAATTCCTTTTTCCAAACTGGGGTATGTAGCCTTCTTGGATTGAGCGATTTATTAGGACACAGATGGGAAGGGCGATGGTTTCAGCAGCTATCTTTAGAAAGTAGGAGGGCATGTTATCAGGGGCGTTGGAGCAAGATTTTAATTTCTGGATAAGTTTTTTTTTATAGTAGATATTGGAATAGGTTTTATAGAGAAAGGAGGAAATTGGGAGGTGGTGGCATTAGCGGAGGAGGAAGTAGGGGGAGGTGAAGGAGAGGTTGTAGAGTTGTTAGTGAAGGATGATGTTAGTTTGGCAATTGAGTTGCTGAAGAAATAATTAAATTGGGTGGCCAAATCCATGTCTGAGGCATCTGGATTGGGGCAAGGTTTTCTTTTTTACCGGGGTTGAGGAGGGAGGAGATATCATTCCAGAATTTTTTAGGATTTGTCTTCTGGCTAGTTTGGAGTAAGAAGAAATAAGCTTTGTGGTCGGTTATAATAAGCTTTTTGTTGTGAAGTGTTTTATATTCATTAAGGGTGATGGGAGTTTTATTTTTCTGGTGGCGTTTCCAAGCTTTGTCTCTTAGGTGCATGACAGCTAGTGTATCCTTGGTTAACCAAGGGGCAGTTCTACTTTTTATTATTTTTGTTTTTAGTGGGGCAAAGGTATCTAAGAGGTTTAAGAATGTAAAATATTAGTAGGTATGGGAAGTGATTCCTCTAGGCCATGGATGACTATTTCAAAGAAGGTAGCAAAATTAAGAAGGCAAACACTGCCTCTGACAAACCTGAATTAGGGAAGGTCTGTTGACCTTGCGGGCCTTTATAGATTAAGTCTATTATAATTTATTCCATGGCTTTACAGATAAGACTTGTCAGCTTAATGGGCTATTAGTTATCTGAGTCACAGGACAGACCACCCTTGAGCAGGATGACTATAGCATGAGGAGATGTCCAGGTGATGCTTTATGCTTACCGGTAAGCATTTGGTCTTATTGTCTGGCTACTTGGAGGTGTTATTTTTTATGTTTGTTTTGTTTTAGGAAGGGTGTTTGAGACTTGGCCATTTCTGATGATAGGGTTTGACCTGAGCTGGTGGGGGATGAGGGATGTAGGGTGTAGTAGTAGAATTGAAATTAGATGTGAATTTATTAGACAGTATGCTAGCAATGGATTATAGGTTTGGTTTGTGTGTGTGTGTGTGTGTGTGTGTGTGTGTGTGTGTGTGTGTGTGTGTGTGTGTGTGTGTGTGTGTGTGTGTGGTAGTATCATTTATGATAATTTTTGAACATGTCAGCAGAGCTAATGTACAAAACTAGCAAATTAGTGTTGCTTATCTTGGTGCAACATTGGGGCTTCTCATTATATTCCTTAGTTATTTGCAAAACTGGTTAAGTTTTGTTTTATGAGCTGAGAATTAGTATTTATATAGGGCTATAATCTTGAATTTCTTGTTGTGGGATTTGTTGATTTTGTTATTCCACATGACTGGGTATTTTTTTACTGTTTTGTTTATAATGGAAGGAGATACATTTCCCTATACAGTGATTTAGGAGGTCAAAAATTTCCTTCATGAAAAGTGGGGTATCAGTTTTCCCAAATTAGAAATGATTGGACCATTTATGTCTTTCAAACAGGTCGATAAAATTAAAATGGTTGGTTTCACTGAACTCCTTGAAAATTGATGGATTATTGGGACTTAGGAGGCTACTCCTCAGGTGGAAGGTGATGGCTAAATTGGCTGATTTAATAAAGGAAAAGACATACCTGTGGAGGTGAGCCAGGGAAGGAAGTCTTGGTCTGTGATAAGTAGATTATTTGGTCCAGGCATAACAGGGCTGATGATGCAAATAGCATGAGCTTAGCAGTTGTCAGAAGATGGATCAATTGGTATTTGGGTAATCGTTACCTAATAAAAATGTGTTTTGTTTGACTTATAACTGTGGGAACATTTTTAGATATTTATTATATTCCTCTGAGAAGATGGGGGGGGGCTTGTAATTATTGATAAATTAAAGTTTATTTCATTGAGAGTGGATTATAACTATACCAAGTCAAGACCAAAGTCATGTAGAATGATACCTACAGTTATGAGATTTGCCCCCACAATTACTAATAGTCCTGAATGTGTGATTGGCTGCTATCATTGCAATAGGAAAAGAATAGTATCAGGTTTCAGTAGCACACAGATGGCAGAATACTGCTCAACACAGCCAATTTCCCCTCCTTAATAAAATGCCAAGGGAGCCCCACCATCTCTCAGCATCTCTTCCAAGGATAGCCACCTTTTATTAGTACTCCCAACATGAGCAATAATGAAGTCACAATTATGCTATACATGTTTCAGGACCTGGAGATACCCCTAATCTTTATGCCTGATCAAAAATTGATGGTCTCCCCATCCTTTCCCATCTGTCCAGTGTACAGTCTGTTTGACTAAGAGTGAAGTCACTAATAAGTATAATATTTATGGTGTTGTTCTCTATTTTATCTGTATGCTTTATCTGTATTAAAGTTACTCCCCAGGATTCAATAAACTCCATGTAGGTTTCACACAGAGCCTACACATTTACATGTCTGTGTGGAGGGGTGCTGCGAGCAGTAGCTCACACTGCATATTTATGGTGTGCGGCACTACTAAGGTAGGTTTCATGACTGGCAACTTGCAAGCAAACATGGATATAATTCTAATTCTATTTAAAGCAGAGAACCATGGATTTGCATGGAATGCCATGATTACCAGCAGGGCTTCACAGATAGTTAAGAATTTGTTAGTGCAACATATTTCCATGAAGGTCAACATATTGCAGGGACATTTAACCAGAAATAAAGACATATTTGCCATAGATATCGTATGGCCGTGGTGGTACAGCAGTAGCATTGTTGCCTCACAGCAAGAGGTTCTCCTATTTGATTCTCGGCTGGAGTGTCTTCTGTGTGGAGTCTGCATGTCCTCCCTGTGGTTAAGTGGCCTCCGAAAGACATGTGTGAATGGGCATGCCTTTGCGTAAGGTTGGGCGTTGGGCTGGTAACCTGGCACCATAAAAAATCTGCTGCCAATCATTAGCAGACCGGAGTTCCGCTGTGGTGACCCCTAACCGGGAAAAGCCGAAAAGACAAACAAACAAACATCACATAGACATATGGTAGAATGAAATTCAAACATATCTCATATCTGTCATCTTCTTTGAGCAAGATATGTTGACAAAGGCATACATAATGGGGGCCAATGTCCCCAAAATAGGGGCAGTTGATTAATATTGCACTTCCAGACTTAGAAAGTTGATAGAATAAACAGGTTGTGCATTAGCATGAACTTTCTGAAGAGTATGACGTTTGAAAATCAAATGTCACTCCAGTTTCTGACAACACTCTGTAATGACATGCCAATGATTTGCCATAAAACAAAAATCTTATGAAGAAAAGATCACAGATCAGAGACAAAAAATGGACATTCTGCACAAATCAGGAGAGTTGAGAGTTATGCACTCAAATGTATGTAATATTGAGTCCCATCAGTCCAGAGATCATACCATTGATATGGCAGAAATCCACAGATTTGATAAGGAAAACATCTGGATATCCTGGGAATATCTAGACAGCTGAGAGGTATGAATGTGAAGTATATCATCCAAACACAGTACAGGGCAGTGTACCTACAATGCAGAGTATTGTGATATCCCATTCCTGCCATTCTGTGCTGAAGCTGTGTTAATAATCTGTAACAGGACAAGGACTGCCATGTAAAATGATCACTCAGGGAAAGTGTTTGTATTGAATAGGGACACACATATGAATTGTAGAAATGAACACAGGAAAAGAGGACAGGTGAAACTTATTTATGTACAGCAGAGGAGGGCATATCAATGGAAGATGGTTGCAGCAGCAATACCAAGCACATATCTATATGGTACGGTATGGACTGTACAGTGAAAATGTGCTGTCTGTGGCTGTCACACAAGGTGACATAACAATGGGGAGGATATATGTGTAAGATACGCATCCTTACATGAATAATGCAGAGGATATCTATCAGGGATCTGACATACAATTAGGGTAGGGTGCTATTGTGAAGCTGTGCAGACTGATATACCTGAATATGAGTGTACTCTTAGTAGAGGTCTCCAGCAAGGGGGCCACAGGTAAAGGATCATGGAAAACATTACAAGAACCAACCACAATCATGGACAATATCAGAATAATGCCACCACTAATCCCATGCCTCTGACATAAAATATGTGATGCTGAGTGATAAGAAATGAACCAGCACATACACACTTACTATTCTGATACATCCACAATCTATGAGGGTAACCATGCACACTGTCCTGGCACTGTAATATCTGCAGGAGGTGTTATAGCAGGGACACTGCTATACCTGTATGCTACAGTATGCACAATACAAGCTAGTTGTCTTGTGTGCATCTACACTGTCATGAATGATGTACTTGCCATTAATGTTGTCAAACATGTATGTATGTAGTATGTGCATAAGTAGAACAGGTAGCACTCATGCATCTGGTGTAACAACTTGACTGATGTTGCACACCATCAGACAGTCATGTATATTCCACAGAAAGAATGCCTAGGTATAGCCAATATGCTGTGTAGCAGCACACTGTGACAAAGGTGGTATGCTTCAGTTATACATCACTGGAAGATGTGTACAGAGGTTCATGAAGAAGGGTGCATTGTACACAGTTATCGGTGTGATGAAGGCTGGGAACCATGAAGGTATTATGGCCTCTGATGTGCATGCCTTTCACATACCCAGTATTTGTGTTACATTCAAGGAAATACTCAACATTGTGACCACATGCTGGAAGATGTATTATTTACCATCTACCCCAGGACATGAGTCACATACCTATTGGTCTGATTATAGGATGTGATGTCCACATTAAACTTGGGTGGTGTGTTTGTTTTCTGATTTAACAAATCCCTCCATGTTTCTTGTCAATGCAGCTGCTGTCATGGTTGTGGTAGCAGTTTTTGGTATGTGTTGATACTGTCTATATTATACCAATATCACAGTTGGAGTCAATGATTGCCCACAATCTATAGTCCTTCACGCAGCTGTTTGGACACAGCATATGTTTGTCGTCTGTGATGTCCATCACTTAACTAATGGTCAGGAAAGGGAATAACAGACACCCCTGATGTACCAACCTGATCACTGGACCTTAGATATCGGTCACGTCACACATTTCAACATAGTGAGATGCTACATATGTCATACACTTGTCTACCCATTTGGTGATATAGTTGTTTATGGCTACATATGACAGTGTTGATTGAATACCTCAGTGTGGATTTGTGTCAAATGCCTTGACTTGGTCAGGTTCCACAACATGATACTGTTGTCATCGTGCATACCCTCAATTACCTCTTTCCGGATATCTATCAGATGTAATGGACCTGATGTAGCATTAGCAACTCACACAGATCTATTGCACACACCTGGAATATTACTAGTGTACATGTAAAAGAGGTCCATGATGACATGTCGATTTACCTCATAGTAGAAGAGAGTCAGGATGTCTCTATGCATAAGAAGTAAAACAGATACCACTGAAACAGGATCAAATGCTGCATCAATAAAAGACCAAAGAGAATAAATCCAGTAAAAAACAGACACAGACACTACCGTAGTATCCAGTACTAAATAATTTACTACTGCACAGAAGACAAGCGCTTTCACTGCAATAGCTTCATCAGGTGTTTAAACTGCACAATAAAACACAACTCTTATAAAGCACTAAGATCACAGTCACATTATGTATTCCAATCAATATTTAAAAACATAATGCACACAAATATTATAATGTAATATCACATAAAACATAATAAAATCATAAACATACTCAACATATGTTTAGGGCCATCCTGGAGGCGCAGGCATGGTCCCATAGGTGCCCCAGACAAATACTGATGGTTGTAGATGTGGCACAGTCTGGCATGCATGACTGCCTCCACTTAGTTGCTAATTCAATGGATTGGATGAATGACATTTTGGAATGAGCAATGGTGAGTGAGCATGCTGTGTGTTGTCTCTTAGCCAATGCAAGGGCATACTGAGCACGCCTACATCTGCCTGCACCCACAGCAATTGGTGGTGCCCCCTCTGACTCCTCATCTGCCTGTGGATGTGGTGACCATGGTGGAATGTGTGCTCCTTCCCATTGCTGATCCTGCTGAAGCTGTTTCCTCAGGATTATGCTGTGTAGCATGGCACATACTGTGAATATTTATGTACATATCCATGGATTGGGACCAGGACATGAATTCAGCAGCACAAACACATGTTCTGTGATATTTCTGTTTGAGCACGTGCCTCATTATGGTGTTCTTCCATGGGTGTGTGTGCATTTTTGATTTGTGTCATCAGCCATGCTTCCAGTGCATAGCCTATATACCCCAGTAAATGACCCTGTGGGATATCCCCCTTAGCAAACACTTGGTACAGTTGGGAGGTGTGCCAGATATGTGAGTAATGGTAACTGCCAGGGTTGCCAGCATATACGTTCAAGATTATTCCCCTGGCATTACACACAACTTGGCAGTTGATAGAGTGACATCCCTTTCTGTTTATGTAGAACCTACCCTGTTCCCCCAGGTGTTGCCTTCATTTCTATATGTGTGCAGTCTGTGGCACCCAGTATTTCAGGGTAGTGCACTACAAGGTAGAACTCCTGCATATTTCTGGCCCTCTCTTCAGAACTATGGGGAAAATATATGTCATCACTGGCATGTTGGAGGATAGCGTTCAGGAATTGGTGGAGGATCCTGGATGCTGATGCCTGTAACACCCCCAGCTTGTCCTCTGTTGGTTTCTGAAGTGCATCTATAGCTAAGATTATAAGAACTACACATACCTTAGTCTCCACTGGTATGGGTTCCCCTCGGTTGGCTCTGACTCTGAGTTGAGAACAGTAGAGGTTGCAGAGTTCCTTTACGGTGTCCCTGTCCACTCTGTAGTGCTTCACAATTTCCACATTATATAGGTTGTGAAAAGTTAAATGGGGCCTGAAAACTCTTCTTCTTCTCAGACTAGGCAGCATCAGTAGCACTGGCTTCAGCCTCTTGCACATACAAATAGATTAAAGCAGCAAGAGCCCCTAATATTCTGTCTCTGTAGACTCCTTTCCATAGCTGTATTCCAAACATTTTGCAATTTTCAGGAAAAAACAGAATGGAGTCCACACAGATGCTTTATAGCTTGTAGAATAGCTCCACCATGTTGGATTGGCTGATAAGCATGCAATTCAGCTGCTTATGCTGTAGTTAGCATGCCATGGTATTTACCTTGTTTGCATGGGAGTGTGCACCTCTACACAACACTTACTGATTCTAAATTCCACTGCTACAAACCATGTAGAGCTTATTGCATCCCCGCAACTGTCTTTTTAACTCGGTCATCCTTGTATCAGTACATGTCATTTCGATGGTAGTTGGTATACTTGATGATGTATTTATGTGAGTAGTGGGTTTATGTGAGTATTAGGCCATGTGTAGCTGAGTTTCATATCATTTGTCGTGCAGGACATTTTTTTTTTCTCTTTACTTCCCCACCATACGTGGGGTTTGCTTATTGATAAAATCTGAGGAATTTGGTTCCAGTTTGTGTATGCAAAATGCATCTCTCATAGATGTGTTCTCTGAAAGATAATGATGGATTGATTGTCAGTAAACGTGAGGCTACAGTTGCACTGACTTAGTATGTATAGAGAGATTACACTGGCCCAGGGAACAGTATTAACAGTTAAGCAGCAATTCATGACTGTGCATGGGTATACCAGATTTTACCCAAAGTTGTTGTGATTTGATCATGAGGGTGAAGCCCAAGAGATTGAACAAAGCCAGTAAATACTGATATACCCACAAATAGTCATGGATTATTGCATTTATACAATGGCATTATTTAAGAAGTAATGTATTTGTATAACAGCACTTCAGTCTTCTTGTGTGTTGTCTTCCATTTCATGTATTGTGCATGAATAATGGATTTGCATCCTCACACTTGCACAGTGCATAAGTACAGTGCAGGAGAAAGAATGGAGAAAATAGAATCTCTGTTGCTGTTTTTTTTTAATGTATAAAAAGTCAGGATTTTATGAGGGACAGCAGAGAAGTAGAAGGAAAATCGGGTATGTTTTTGTTTCTTTAGTTTTACAGAACATACCTTATTTTCCTTTGTGCTATCCCCAGGCATATGATAATAGAATGTCTGGCAGCTCAATGGGACTTTAGTGACCAGAGTTTTTTTCTACTGGTATAGGCTTGATTTACAATGGGCACTCGTTGGATTGTCCAATCAGTATGCTCATTTTTGAACAGCAAAGAGCAGTCATTGTATAATTGCTCATGCTTAACAACAGAATAGCTAGGAAGATATACTGGCTGAAAAGGCTATTGAAGTCGGGGATGGAGAAGTTCATCACCCAGGTTACCTGCTGCAAAGGATGTAGGTACTTACTTAGGTAAGTAAAATCAGTGAAATAAAGATAACGAAGGCAGTGAGTGAAATTATGATAGCAAAGTAGACATAAATAGCAAGACTAAATATATAGTGAAAGTAAACTAGGATTTAGAGGCATATGAAAAAAGTGGGGGGCATCAGAAGCACAACTTAGTGATAGTAGCTGAGTGATAGCAATCTCTAAATGATGCAGAAAGTCATACCATGTTATGCACTTCCAGACTCTATAACAAATAAAACACAATATGAACAAGTCTCCACCTGTAACAGGCACACTAGAAAAAAAGCAGTGGATGGTAGACAGCCAGTGAGTGGGTACCAGAAAAAATACTAAGACAGATAATGAATAAACAACAAGTAGTAAAGTGCTGTTCAGTGAATAAGATAACAATCATAGCAGAATACTAGGCTAAGTGCTCTGAAAGGCCATTTTAAGTTTAGCTAATAAGCCAATATCAGGATCAAAACCTATACCTTGTATCTATGAGATAAACACTGTAACCACTATGCCAAGCCCTTCTCTTCTGCTCAATAAACAGACTGCATATGAAACAGCAGAGGAGTGAACAAACGCACCAATAAAGTACTCAAAATGGTTTATGTCGATAAATCAATAAGCACATATATGTGGTTATTTAACAAAAGCAATAGTCAAATTCTAATGAGTAAATATCGGAAAGGTATTGAGTTTATTTTTAACAGTGAACTAAATCACTATAGTACAACTAAGCTGTAATTAATGACATAAAGAAAAAGAAGTGAAGTTTATGTAATTCATAATGAGGATGCAAAAGCTGTCATACCTGTTATAAACAGAGCAAGGAAACCATAAATGTTACATTTTATATAGCCAGTCAGCTCTGGAATTTAATCAACCACACACAGGAAGAACATGAAGACTCCATACAGATAGTGACAAAAAAGGTACAACTGAATCCCAGACCCAGGAGTTGTGAGGCAAGAAGAGCTTTCAAATGAAAAATAAAATCTAAGTCAAATACCAAGAGTAGGACTAGAACTTACAACTTCCTGATATTCATAGATTACAAACATCAAACATGCTGTTTATTTGTTGGGCCACTAAGCTTTTAAGGCTGGAATATTTAAGAAGTCAGTTGCTGAGTCTTGAAAGTTTATACCAAAATATTTTTGAAAGTATGTCTCAGAAATAGGTTATCTCATTTATAAGTGCAGAAAATCCAGTGTTATTTAAGGTAAACTCCAACTTACAGTGCTATTATAAAGTAAAAAAAAAAAAACTTTATAGCGATTTTATTTTTTTATGAATATAAAAGTTCTTTCTGCTGCAGTAGAAAAAAATATATATTCAAAGTGTTAGCTTTCCTTAACCTTACCTGCAAGAAATATAATATCAGCATTAAAGTTGTTCATTCAACTCTCAGATGATGCCTTCATGTCATTTAAAGAAATATGACAATTCAACTTTTCAGTTTTACTAATATTCATGGGAAGTGGCTATCTCTCATACTGAAGTGGCTGGATGCCAAATATCAGTGACAGTATTCAGTTTGGGTCTGAGATGGCATCATGCAATGTCATGAACTCAAATAGTTATTCAATGCTTTCAGACATTTTAGATATTGTTGACATGAACTGCTGCTATAAATGTCAGGTTAATAGAATCAGCTTGTGGTTAAGTATAATTTTGACTGCCTTCTGAGTTAAGTGCTCAGTATGTGAAGAACTAGAAAGTAACATACTTCTCCTGAAAAGTCAGTGATTTGTGAGGAGGGAGACAGTTGTCTACCACACACATACATGTATAGATTATCACCCAGATTCACAAAAGTTTGCACGGAGTGCAAGAAGAGTGTAGGAGTTCACGCCGGCAATATGTCTGCCATGCAATCCACGAACAGCCGGCAGGGGCGTGCATGAGAGCTGCTAAAGCTAGGCTTGCACAGACAGCAACATGGTATGCAAATTACCTCATTTGCTGGTGAAAGCCATGCAAATGAGGTAAATTTGTGATCCAGTAAACACTAACTGTCTGTGGAAGATTAGTGTTACCTGCAGAAATGTACTCCGTTGGTAACGGAGTACATTTCTGCAAATAGCTAAACGGAGCTATGACAGCTCCAAATAAAGGATGCATACAGTTGAGGAACCATGCCAATGGCCAAACATAAGGCCATTGGCATTGCAAAATGTTTAAAAACATAACAAATTTAACTTTTTTTCCCCCGATCTCCGATGTTTAAGCGTAGCGCAGCACCACTCAAATGTGCGGCGCTTTAAAAAACAAGAAAATAATTAAAAAAAAGCCAAAAATAGGCATTTCCACTAAAAAGCTTATTCTGCCATGCAGGTGAATGGAAGGCTGAAGACAACATGGCTACTGACTAGTGGTTGCTAAAGGGGGGAAGCTCAGTGTGAGAGATGTAACCATGCATTACTAGGCATATGCAAATGAGGATAAGGACAGTGAATCCCAATTTTTCCCAGCATGTGAGGCGTATCCCAAGAGTGTAAGATTAGTAGTAGGTGAGTAGAAGACTAGAATATAGGTGGCATCATGAGGGGGTGTGTCAGATAGGCTGTAAGCTAATTGGAGTACAGTGGCTCGTGTTTGCCCTGAGTTGCTCAGGATTGCAAAGAGATGTGTCTACAGTTGTCCTATTTGAAAACCTCAAACCCAAGGTGCACACTGTTGAAAGATAGGAAACTCCTTGCAAACATGCACACAGCATGTGCGTGCGTGCTCGCGTGTGTGCACGCATTTCCACGGTGCTGCCAAGGGTGGAAACAGAATGGCAAAAGGAAAGAAAAGAAGTAGTAGGACGTTAACCAAGGAGAACTAGCAGAGCTGCCAGGTGAAATATATCAGAATCAGCCAATTACACAGGCAGCAGAATAGCCAAGCCCAGCCCAGCACTTTAAACTCTGCAAACACCGTTCCCCCATGTTTTTTCTCAAGAACTCTGCAACACTGCAGTATACGAAGAGGGAAAGCTTAAAAAGCTTAAGTCAGACAATGTTAGGGGCTGCTCTTGCTATCATAAACCAACATGTGCAAGGTGCTGAGGGTGGTGATGTTGTGAATGCTGCTGAGCAACCCACAGTGAGGAGACGGAGAAGAGTATACAGACCCAGGGTAACCTACCAGGGGCTACATGAGCTGGAGATAGTGGAGCACTATAGGGTGGACAGGGACCTCCTACAGCAAATTGTTGAGCTGTTCCGGCCATGCCTCACACACAGAACCAACAGAGGGGAACCCATCCCAGTGGATACCAAGGTATGTGTTGGCCTAAGAATACTAGCTACAGGTACCTACCAAAGACCAACTGGTGATATGATGGGGATTTCATAGGCATCAGCATCAGGGTACTCCACCAGTTCCTGGATGCCATGTCAGCACATGTCGGTGACCACATATATTTCCACAATTCCCGTGAGGCATTTGCCAGCAATATGCGTCTTTTCCACCAAATAGCAGAATACCCTGAGATAGTGGGTGCGATAGACTGCACGCATATACGCATAAAAGCACCACCCGGTGAGTGGGTAGGGTCTATATCAACCACAAGGGCTTCCCCTCCATCAACTGCCAGTTTGTTTGCAATGCCCAGGGCATAATAATGAATGTATGTGCTGGATGCCCTGGAAGCTATCACGATTCCCACATTTAGCATCTGACCCAGCTGTACCAGTTATTTGCCAATGGGGACATTCCCTACGGTCACCTAGTAGGGGATGCTGGATACGCACTGGATCCATGGCTGATGACACCCATCAGAAATGCACAGACACCTGAACAAGAACTCCATAATGAGGCACACACACACACACAAGAATCATAATTGAGCGCGTGTTTGGGATGCTCAAGTCATGGTTCCAGTGCCTGGACACATCTGGTGGAGCCTTGCAGTACTCACCAACTACATGAACCCAAATTGTTATGGTATGTGCCATGCTACACAATATGATCTTGCAGAAACAGCTGCAGCAGGAACAGCATGGGGCAGGGCCAAACAGCCCCCCACCATTGCCAAGGCCTGCACAGGCACAGCGTGACTCAGAGTAGGAACAACCTGAGCCTGACCCAGTAGGCAGAAGGAGGCATGCCCAGTATGCCCTGGCCTTGGCAAAGAGGCAATGCATAGCACATACATTGACTCAGTAGGAACCCTGGAAATGACACCTCTCTCTGACTCACACATACAGTAAAAGGGATGCCTAACTTGATACTACCTGTTTTCAAACATGTATAGGGAGTGTACTATGTGCATCCGACATAGGCACCCTGCAGCACCACCCTCAGTACTGGCACAGACACAACTTAAGTCACTCACACATACCAGTTGGGGGGGTCACATACCTAACAATCACAGCCAGCAAGACAGTTGTAGACAAACACAAACACAAACAAATGCTGTATCATGACCTCTGAAGAGGTCTATGGGTAACCTCCCCCCAGGCCTACGCAGACAGATAACAGCAGGCCAGGCAGTGTGATGTGGATTGGGTAGGCTATGACGTCACTAAATAATATGCGTGTAATTGGAAGTTAAGGTCTGTAGTACAGTGGTATGCCTCAAGCCAGTATGATAGGCAACAATACAGACTGAAATGGAGTACCTGACATAGCAGTGCAGACCTAGCAAATGTGTACAAATGTCAGGTGTACCCCTCATCCTATGCACACCCACAGTAACAATCAGGTGTGCCCCCCTGGCTAGAAATGTACAAATAATAGCTGTCCCCCCTGTATGTAGAATAAATCTATGCAAATTGACTCATGGAAGCCCTGCAGGCACAGCATGCTTCCTGTCGATGTGCAACACAAAGGTGAGCCCTGAAGTAAAAACCAACTTGATTTTTCACACACATATAGTATATATGCCCATAGTGGGCATGCTCACACACTTAAACAAATGAAGCAAATGTCAGTCAACAACATACTGAAAGGTCATACTGGGCATGCTCACACATTTAAACAAACGAAGCAAATGTCAGTCAACAACATACTGAATGGTCATACTGAGCATGCTCACACACTTACGCCATGTCTGAGTACAGCAGTGGGCCACACATATCTGGCAGTTGCAGTTCTTACTCCAGACACATGTCACTATTCACCAATCCTGCCTTGCACACACAGTGATATGAAAACAGACCCATACGATATATTGGACTTCTGTCATAATCAAACTATGTAATACAAGTACTTAAGTTGTTCAAAGTTAAAATCCAAAGAAGATCAATAAATTTCTGATCAGTATCATCAAGAAACAATAAGCACTCCTAACATTATCCAAGCCAAGCTCTGCCAAAATTATTGCCAAAGATTCCACAGAAAACCATGAAGCTTTCTTTAGCTATGTCTTAAATATCAATGTAAACTCATATATGTTCTGAGTCAGTGCAAAGTGCAAAGGAATACATGTACGTGACTGACAATGCCAACATCTTGTCAGACAGGTTCATACATATTTACCCACCTCTCACTGACAAAAGGGCCCATTACCATACCTGGAGATTGTGAAAACCCAGAAATCACATATACAATGGTTAAACAGCTCTATCCAAACCTAAAAACAAGGCGTGTATGGGATTACATGGTGTCCCTGGCTGTGTCATATGTGAACTCCAAAACAAACAGACCCTGCACCCGAACAGTTTGTTGAGACTCACCCTCTGTACAGGATATGAAACTGTTGAATGGGTTACAGCAACATTTGGCACACTCCACAAGTGTTGGTGCACAACAGACCATGGGAACTATTGTCTTATAAGTCTAATAAGCCTGATCTGCAAGGCCATGGAGTCCATCATTATGGAACTCATAAACATAGCTTTTGGGAGCCTACAAACAAGCAACCCTACCCATTTTGGTTTGGTCAGGGGCAGCTCATGGTCCCTAAACCTGCTAGACAGTTTTTGAGGCAGTTACCCAGGACATACATCAATGAAATGAGCTCCACACGGCCTACATAGACCTTCAAAAGCCATTTGCCAACATCCCACACACATGTTGTATCCACAAAATCAACAACCTGTGCATAAACATGTATGTCATCTGATGCATTGCCAACTGGGGCATAGATAGATCCCACAAGGTAAGAATTGTGGTCTCCCTGTTGGACTGTAAGCTGGTAACACCTGCTGTCCCCCATGGTTCAGTCCTGGGACCCCTCCTGTCTGGTGTATACTTTTCAAAAGTACAGTCAAACCCATGAGGGCTATAGTTAGCAAAGTTTGTGGATGACTGCAAAAACGTTGTCATAACTGATGTTTATGACAACAGAGACATCCTTAAAAAGGGTCTCAATCAGACAGATGTGGTGTCAAAATTATGGCCTTGAGCTACAGTCATACAAATACCACATAGGTGCCAACACCCTAAAAAATGGAGGTAATAATAAGGGATCTATGAAATGTGGATAGTCATCTCTACCTTCACAAACACATTCACAAAGTGGTTAGAATATCATGCTATGTGTCCCCACAAATTGCCAAAGTTTTTACATAGCCTTGATCAGTGTATGTGAAACTGAATTGTCACACCATGGATCACTTCATCAGCTCTACTACACAGAGGCATAGGTAACTAACCCCAGGTGTGGTGATAGCTGCACACTCTGGCCATACAAATATATGCCTTCAGGCAGATAGCCTATTACCTACCTATGTACCTATATATGTAGGGGGAACACAGTATAATAAGCCAAAGATGGATGGGCAGAGATGGGTGTAAGAGGGTGACCATGACAAGGAGCCATCCAGGACTGTCCCACCCAGCACACATCCCAATGGCACAAAAGACATGAGGTGCACATCTCACCCACTGTACATAATAGCCACCAGTATCTGTAAGCATTACAGTGTATGTGGTGCATGTGCCTGCTGTACAACATGACTGTACAATGAAGTACACATCTACTATCTGTAGACATGTACCTGTCACATAGGTTCATAGGTATGTAGTAGACTATCTTCACGAAGGCATATACTAGCCTAGGCAAGTTGTGCAGCATTCACCACCCCATTGGTTAGTCTCCTAAGCCCTAGTTCTAATAGTTAGTACCCTAAGCCCCTTTCTAGTGGGGCTGCTGATGTGATCCCTGGCGTGAATTGTCTGCGAGGGGTTCTGTCTTATGTACATTGGAACTCTGTTCCACAGTAAGGCAAGTCTCTGGGATGGTACTCTATCCCACCAGCATGTTGTATTCATTGTTGTGATGAGGTTCATATCCCCGGAGTGTGTAGTGCGACTCAGTTTTGTTTTCCTTAGATGGAGCATGTTCAACAGTTATGTGTTGAACATGGCTCTGTATGTTAGGCAGAGTTTACCTCTGAGTAGACGGTATGCAACAGAGAACAGATTTAGTTTTTCCAGTTGTGTTGCATAACGCAACTGTTTGAGGCCAGTAATCCTCTTGGTGAGGTACCTCTGTGGTCTCCCCAGCTGCTGGATATGCCTAGTCGAGTACATCCAAAATGGTGCATTGTACTCAATGATGGATCTGATGACTTAAGAGTAGAGGGCCACCACTACCTCTTTTGATCTTGATGCAAACCCTTTGTTGATTAGGTTGGCTACATAGGATTTGCTAACCACTTTGGCAACATGGTTGTCAAAGGAAAGATGACTATCTACTTGTGTCCACAGATCCCTTACTACCTCGTCAGTTTTTAGGGGGTAACACCTATGTGGTAGTTTGTGGGTACTTTGTTTTCCCCAAAGGGGTTACTATGCATTCTTTCACATTGAGCTTGAGGGCATGATTCGGACACCACACATCTGTCTCATAGAGACCCTTTTGGAGAATAGTTGTGTCATCCGGGGAATCTGTTATGGCACACACTTTACAGTTCTCAGCAAACTTCGTCAACCACAACCCTCCTGTGTTATCATGTACTTCTGAGAAGTACATACCAAACATGAGGGGCCCCAGGACTGAGCCCTGGGGGACACTAGTTGTTACCAGTTTAGAGTCTGACATGTAGCCAGCAACTCTTACTCTGTGGAATCTATCTGTGAGCCAGTTTGCAATCCATCTTGTGATGTATGGATTTATGCCTAGGTTGGTGAGTTCATCTATGATACCTAACTGGGGAATGGTGTCAAAGGCCTTAGTGAGGTATAGGTAGGCTGTGTGGAGCTCCTTTCAATCATCTGTAGCCTGGGTAACTGTCTCAAAGAAATCCTTCCAGCTCAGGAGGCATGATCTGCCTTTGACGAAGCCAAACTGGGTGTGCTCAATTGTGTGAAGGTTCCCAATGTCTTTATTGTTGAGTTCCATTATGATTGGCTCCATTGCCTTGCAGATCAGACTCGTCAGGCTCATAGAGCAAGAATGCCTAGGGTCTGTTGTGGCCCCACCCCTGTGGAGTGGGAAGAATGTTGCTGTGCAACATTCTATGGGTATATATCTTGTAGAGAGGATGTAGAGAGAGGTGTAGGTATCCTTGATGAATATGGATACATCCCCGCCCTATGTGCTATGATCCAGGTTCTGATGCCGGAAGGTATGGAATGAGTAGTATCCTGGTAGTGCTGGTGTGCTCTCTGGAGCCTTGATCTAGGTTTCTGTTACTGCACATATATCAATATTCTCCATACTGAGGAGTGCCTCGAGTGTGTGCATTTGTAGGCTGAGACTTCTGGCAATGAGTAGCATTTAGCTCACTTTGTGGTTATTTGTGTTGGGTACGGGGGTTGGTTTGTCCTTTGAGCCTTGCCAAAAAAGGTAATATGGGGACTGCAAGAGCCTTGGCCAGTATTCAGAAGCATAGGGGTGACAGGTGCAAACCATCTCTAGCTAAGCAATGTGGCTTGTCTATCATGTCATCCCAGGCAGACAGAGACTGGATCCCCATTGAATGACACCAGAAGCTCAGCCAATTGTTGAAGTTTATCATCTTTCTGTTATATTGCAGTATCATGTAGGTGAAGGTAAGATGCTACTCAAGGTCAGGGTCATACCAGCCAGGGCTACATGATCATAGAGCTACTATATATCTCTTGTCATGTTGTCCTGGGAGGTATGTCTCAGATCATTCACACTGACATGTACAAAGACCGCGTCATATATGTACCTGTTCTGGAGTGATGTAAGTGCTTGTGTTATGTGGCAGATCATAGCACCTGACAGACAACTGACAGTAACCTTCCCGTTGTCCAGCCTAGTGAGTGGAACATCTGTGTGCCTGACTATGGAGTCACCTATTGCTAGTGTGTTGGGTATGTTGTTTTGCCTCAGGGCCTGTTGTGAGGCACACTGCTTTGGTGTATTATATGTTTTCTGGTGTGTGCTTGAAGGTGCATGTTGCTTGCTTGTTTGCTTAGGAGGACACTTTCTCTTTTTCAGATTAATATTTGTATTCTCCGTGTATGGTGATGTGTATTTATGTGTGTGTTTTGCTGGTGCTTATATTGTAGGTCTATGTGAGACTGTTGGTGTTGTGCTTGTATGACCCTACTCCTCTTGACTGTATTGTCCAGTATTGGGTTGACAGAGCGTAGCCACCAGTTTGACCCTGTGTGTGCCACCATGTGGTGCATCAACCCATATATGATATGGTTATGGCCTATGCATAAAATACACTCACAATACACCTAGCATGATAAGCCTGCTTAAGTTAGCAAATGTGAAAAACCCCTTTGGGCAAACTGTCAGCGAGTAATGTCTGTATTGCATCCTGTAACTCCATATTGCTTGCTGAAGTATAAAAAAGTACTTAGTTTGGATTAAGAACCCCGCACTTGCCAACAGTGTATGTGTGTGTCTGTCTCTCCCTGGGGAGAGAGCAACCTTTTTGGAGACTACTCACACCCCTTAAAAGTGATATACTCATCTTTGTCAAGTCTGAGGATGTCAACATCCTACAAATATACCTGTGGGAAAGTGAATTCTCTGTACTGTGTGTGGTGCGTTGTGTAAATGCATACTGCTGTCAAATCATGCTATAGCTAGGTAGGAGTTTGAGTCTTGCACTTGCCAACTGTGTGTATGTCTGCTTCTCTCTGGGGAAAAAGAGCAGCCTTTTTGGAGACTACTCATACCCCTTAAAAGTGATATACTCATCTTTGTCAAGTCTGATGATGTCATCATCCTACAAATATACCTGTGGGAAGGTGAAGCTCCAGTAATGTGTATAGTGCATCATGTAAATGTGTACTGTTATATTGTCATGATATAATTAGGTAGGAGTTTGAATCCTGCACTTGTCAGTTGTGTATGTGTGTGTCTGCCTCCCTCTGGGGGAAGAGCAACCTTTTTGGAGACTACTCACACCCCTTAAAAGTGATACAGTCATCTTTGTCAAGTCTGAATATGTCACCATCCTACAAATATACCTGTGGGAAGATGACTTCCAGTAATGTATACAGCATGTCATGTAAACGTGTACTGCTATAGTATCATGATGTAGTTAAGTACTTGCCAACTGTATGTGTGTATCTGTCTTTTGCTGGGGAACAAGCAACCTTTTTGGAGACTACTCACACCCCTTAAAAGTGATATACTCATCTTTGTCAAGTCTGATGAGGTCACCATCCTACAAATTTACCTGTGGGAAAATCAAATCCCAGTAATGAGTATAGCACATTGTGTAAATGTGTATTGCTGTAATATCATGATGTAGTTAAGTAGGAGTTTGAATCCTGCCCTTGTTTACTGTGTGTGTGTCTGTCTCTCTATGGGGGAGAAAGAAACCTTTGTAGAGACTACTCAAACCCCTTAAAGGTGATATACTCATCTTTGTCAAGTCTGATGACGTTACCATCCTACAAATACACCTGTGGGAAGGTGAAATTTCAGTAATGTATATAGTGTGTTGTGTAAATGCATACTGCTGTAATATCATGCCATTGTTAGGTAGGAGTTTGAATCCTACAACTGTCTTTCTCTCTCGGGGGAGAGAGCAACCTTTTTGGTGACTACTCACACCCCTTGAAAGTGATATACTCATCTTTGTCGTCTAATGAATTCACCATCCAACAAATACACCTGTGGGAAAATACGCTCCCAGTAATTTGTGTAGCGCGTTGTGTAAATGCATACTGTTGTAGTATCATGATGTTATTAGGTAGGGGTTTGAATCCTGCATTTGTCAGCTATGTTTGTCTGTTTCTTCCTGATGACAGAGCAACGTTTTTGGAGACTACTCACACCCCTTAAAAGTGATATACTCATCTTTGTCATCTGATGATGTCACCATCCTACAAATACACCTGTGGGAAAATGAAATCCCACTGATGTGTGTCACACGTTGTGTAAATGGGTACTGCAGTAGTATCATGATGTAGTTAAAAAGGGGTTTGAATACTGCCATTGCCAACTGTGTGTGCGTTCCAGGTGTGTGATACGTTTGGTCAGTGTGGAGTGGGTTTTGATTTTTCTAGTGTATTACATATCACAATGACAATTGTATGTGCATAACACATGTAAGGTAACTGTGGGCCAAAGCCATATACATACGTGTGACCTCAATTTTTTCATAGGTGGGTACTATGCTTTCTCCATGAAAGCATCTGTTAGCCTTGCCAGAGCGTGCTGGCACTTCCCAGACCTTAGGTGACTTCTGTATGCTTGTGACAAGCTTAGCCACTGCAGTGATCCCTGGGCTATGTCTTCTGTTTCACATCCACTCATCACGGTTTATATTGAAGAGTGTGAGTGGGGGTCTATGATTGAGGTATATTTGAATCCTGTTCCAAAGCAAGCAAAGTCTGGCAAAGATGACTGATCATTATAGGTGTGCAACAACCTTTGTTGATCTGCATGCAGACCCTTTATTGCTTATGTGCTTCACAGAGGGATTTCCAAAACCCTATGGTAATGTGATTATCAAAGGAGAGATAACTAAACACATGGCTATATGTATACATTAGTACCTGTTCCACATTTTGGGGGCTACTACCTATCTGGTACTCTGGACATACTTTGTTTTCTAAAAGTGGATAACTATGCTTTCTTTGGCTTACAGCTTTACAGCATGATTTTGACACCAGTTATCTGGCTCTATGATACCCTTTTGAAGGATGTGTGTGTCATCTGGAGAATAAAGAATAGCCCACAGTATGCATTTTCATCAAACGTGGGCAGACATATCTCTACTGTGTTTGGCTGTACCTAAGAAAACTATTTGCCAAACAGGAGTGGTCCCAGGACTGAGTGCAGGTGAATACCACTTGTTACTGGCATAGAATTGTACATGGAGGCTGCAAATGTTACTGTGTGTCCTACATCTGTGCGTCAGTTGTCAATCCATCATCTAACAGTTGCTTATGGTCAGTCTGTTGAGGTTAAGTATAATACCAGAATGTGGGAAGGGTATGAATTGCTGGGTGAGCTATAGATTGGCTGTGGGGACCTCCCTTCCCTCACCTATAGCCTTGTTAACTGGCTTGAAGTCTACTAGCTGTAGGAGCCATGATCTGGCCTTTAGAGAACCTAAGTGCAGTGTTTGCAGGTTCATAATGTCTCTGTTAATGAGTTCCATACTGCTGTGCTCCATAGCCTTCCAGATAACATTTGTCTGGCTTATAGGGTGAGAGTTTCCAGGATCTGTTGTAGCTCTACCCTTAATCAATTTATGTTAACATGTGCACTGCATGTGACGAGGGTGGACAGGATTATGAATAAGTATATTAGGGGTCAGCCCAGGTTTGAAGGTTAGTAGACCAAGCCAGATAGGCAGGATTACGTTGGTTTGTACATGTGCTGAGGAGGGATGCAGAGTATATTGTGAAATAGATGCTTAGGATGAAGCTGCCAGGTAACAGGAAAAGAGGAATGCCTAAGATGAGGTTTATGGCTGTGGTGAGAGAGGACATGCAGGTGGATGGTGTGACAGTGCAAGATGCAGAGGGCAGGAAGAAATGGAAACAGATGATCTACTGTGGCGACCCCTAATGAGAGCATCTGAAAGGAGAAGAAGAAGACGTTGTAGCTCAACGCTTGTGGACTGTGAACACCATTACTGTGCGTCATTCCACAAGTATGTAACCTGTATAGAGGCTGCATCTGAACAGAGTGTTTAGGTGAGTGGTTACTTCATATGTCAGCTTGTGTATGACACAGCCAGGGACACTGTTCAGTACCATTGCCACTTTGGTTTGGACTTTGGTCAAGAGATGTTTTAACTAGAGTGTCTGAAGCATCAGGTTTTACATTCCTCAGGTCTGGAAATGTGGCCCTTGTGTAACGACAGGGTGGTGAAATCTGAATTCAAACTGTCTGACAAGATATTGGTAATGTCATTCAGATAAGTGTACTTTGTGACTACATTAACTCTGACCCGATCTGAGATTTCCCCTCTAGATTATAAACAACACTAAAGAAAGCTTTAGTGTTGTCTTTGGAATCCTTGCTAATTTGTATTTTGAAGCTTGCCTTGTATGATTAATGAGGGCTTGTATTTTCCCAATGATACTCACCAGATAGGTTATCCCTTCTTGGTATGTAACTCTGCTTTGGTACAACTTCACACCTTCTATTATATATTTAGTTTATGGCAAGGGTCCATGAGACTAATGCACTTTTACTGTATAAGTATTTCTTGTGTTTTTGATAGCACAGTCCATGCAACCCTGTAGGTGAACAGTGTGCATTACTAAAGGATTATACAGCTGAGACAGTGTTAACCTTAGTAATGCAAACCAATGACAGATAGCAACAACAGCATCACCCACAGTACAGTGTCAACCCGTGTCATACACACACATACGTACTCAAGTTCCAAAATGTGTGTAGTACAATGCATACTGGCCACCAATAGAAACTATGGAGTGTTAACACTGGCCAATACAGGGCATTTCACCCTGCCCATGTGTCCAATATGCATATACATGCAGACAGTGCACCTCCACCATGTTCACAAATGGACGCCTGCAAACATGTGTTGCACACACCCCACACTTACTGTCCACTTTATAATGCATGCTGATACAACTACACACATCAGCCAAGTGGCACATGGGCAAACAAAACACAGTTGGAATAAACACTGGTGAAAACAATACAACATTGCTAATTACAGCTTTAATGCATCATGCCTGCTCAGCTACACCTTCAAGGATATCATTACACTTTACTGCTGACAACATGATACACATCCAACCATTGCTATACTTTATTAAAGTCACCCTGTGCATCAGCATCATGTTAGCCTGTTCCTGCATCAATGTTACAGATGACAGGAGGTGGCACAGGTTTCATCATATGCACAGGGTGTGTTGTTGGTTTTGCCAGAGGCCTACACTGAGTCATAAAATTGACATGTGTGTGTGAGTGTGTGTTTGAGGCCACGAGTACTGTTATGGGCCAATGTTGGTGTCATGTGTGCGGGTATGTGTTTGCACTAGGTTTCTGGTTTATGTGTGTGTGTCTGCATGCACACAGTTCCACCATGTGGCTGCTATATATGGGGATTTGTGAGACAGCTACAGACTGTACCTGGCAGGCTTTACAGATCACCGTCTCTGGCCATGGATACAGAACCTGTGCCTGGCAGGGGTGCTACAGACAGTATCAGGTACTAATCCAGATTGGGTACTAACCTCAGAGGTTGACAAATGTCCACTGGATCCAGGTCCCTACTGGGATTGACAGAGTCATGTGCACGTGGTCTGCTAGGATGGTCTATGGACAGCCCCCCCCCAACATTGTTGGGGTTGGTACTGGCACTACAGGAGCGGCTGTGACTTGCTGGACATCCACAGCGACCTTCAGCTGGTGATGTTGCTGGCATATGTCCACGTTGACATCTCAACCATCGCACATTGTCCTGACACATGGACATGACATTGTGGAGGACATCCAATGTCTCACCCCAACTTCTATCAATGACCTCAGTGTAGTTACGTATGGGACCTGCTAGGTCACGGATACTGTCATTTACAGAAGTGTAATGAGCCCTCAGTGCCCTTAGCCCCTGTCTGGTGTACCGCTCCATTCATGTCTGTGCCTCCATGACAGCCTGGAACATGTGTGTGGTAGAACGAGGTGTGGCACATCTGCCAGGGGCATGATGACCAGCAGTGCTCTGACAAGAACCCCTGAGCATCTGCCTATGTGGTACCATTCCAGACATCTGGCTATGGCTGCTGTGTCCTGATACATGTGCCATAGATACCACACTGTCCTGGCTAGTGCCAACCGTACACTGTCCCTGAGCTAAGGGCAATGGTGATGATGGATTTACAGGCGGTATGACTGTGTGCATGGATGGGGTGGAGACTTGTGTACTGTCAATTGGTGGCCCAGCAACAGACCCTGACAAACCTGCCTGTGCCTCAACACACCTATCCTCATGATCACTGTCTGTCTCAGTGACATCAGGTTCCCTGCTGTACTGAACCAGACCCACCTCACCACTTGTGAGAGGAAAACAGGAAACACACTTTAAGACCTGAACATGACTTCAGACCACATCCACACATGCACACACACAAAATTACACTCCTCCCGAAAGCAGACACACACAACACCAGCAATCACATAACATACACAATAGCAGATTATGGTGAAGTACAGTATCACAAGCAAAACAGTCATATCACACCTGTCAGCATGCAGGGCATGTGTTGCTCAACAGCATGTAGTGCAAGTGTAGTCAATCCTTGTTACTAACAGTATACATGGCTTTGATGCATGAGTTTTGTTATTAGGTGATGGCCCTCCCCCTGGAAACACAATGCATACATGGACACAACATCACTGTGCAGGTATTCATAACCCTGTGATGTACTGTGCACCATAACTCACAGGTGTACATATCATTGCTGGATGTGTATCTGTGTGTCAGATAGGTATCCAAAGCTGATTACTGCCTCTGTGTCTTTAGCAAATAATTGTGGACATGTGTTAATTGTGGACATGTTTTTAGCACATGCATGATGAGTATTCACACAACATCATCAGTGGTGCATGGATAATTGATAGAATACCATTTGGTCACATATCCAATGTACGGTACTTATGGTGAGTGTAGATCATATTGTGGACATGTCAGTCTCATCCATGACATGGCATGCTAAAACACAACTGTATATTTAAACACTACATGTACCCAATATGTGTCATATGACGTATCTACTCAATAGCATCATAAGACATATATGTGTCAGTTGTGCAAATGGTGATTGGTATGCATACTGTTTAGATGTGCATATGTGTGCACACACACATCATTATGGTGTGTAGCAATGACAGCTATGTGTAGTACTGTGGTTACAATAACTGTATGGGGTATAGTACCATAGGCCATCATCATGAAGCATCAGGAGGTCACTCAAGGCTACAAATGTTTCACAAACCAGCACAAATCATGCTGTGCCGGAACTGTACTACCTTGGCTAAATTCACCATTTCACAACCAGTTGTTACATGAGCTTGTAAGGAGGCCAATAAGGAGCATTCACTGACATGAATGTGTATTGTGTTGCAGAGTGTTTAAATGCCCCAGGATAGGTGTCTTCCATTCTGGTATATTCTGTGTAATGTGTGGATGAGATTTTGGATACTGGAGTGCGTCTTTACAGAGTGTTTGAGAATTCTTTATGTGTAGCATGTTAAAATACTCTGTGTATGACATATATGTGTATGTTATGTGGATGTTGAGTATCAACTGTGCCTATCCAATGGTCACTACAGTCTAGCCACATTTGTTTGAGATGGTCTGGGTATTGCATGTGTTTGAGGCTGCTAATCACATTAGTGAGATGTTCGTGCTCTTTCACCAAACATGCACAGCATGCATTATGGGTAGGTGTGTTACATGTGTACATGGCCTACACCTTAACTATGACATGCAGTTTTTATTTCTAATGATAAATGTAGAACACACTCACCAGCATCTGTCTGCTGCCTTGGAACAGTGTATGTGTGTCTGTCTCTCCCTGGGGAGAGAGCAACCTTTGGAGACTACTCACACCCCTTAAAAAGTGATATACTCATCTTTGTCAAGTCTGAGGATGTCAACATCCTACAAATATACCTGTGGAAAGTGAATTCTCTGTACTGTGTGTGGTGCGCTGTGTAAATGCATACTGCTGTCAAATCATGCTATAGCTAGGTAGGAGTTTGAGTCTTGCACTTGCCAACTGTGTGTGTCTGCTTCTCTCTGGGGAAAAGAGCAGCTTTTTGGAGACTACTCATACCCCTTAAAAGTGATATACTCATCTTTGTCAAGTCTGATGATGTCATCATCCTACAAATATACCTGTGGAAGGTGAAGCTCCAGTAATGTGTATAGTGCATCATGTAAATGTGTACTGTTATATTGTCATGATATAATTAGGTAGGAGTTTGAATCCTGCACTTGTCAGTTGTGTATGTGTGTGTCTGCCTCCTCTGGGGAAGAGCAACCTTTTGGAGACTACTCACACCCCTTAAAAGTGATACAGTCATCTTTGTCAAGTCTGAATATGTCACCATCCTACAAATATACCTGTGGGAAGATGACTTCCAGTAATGTATACAGCATGTCATGTAAACGTGTACTGCTATAGCATCATGATGTAGTTAAGTACTTGCCAACTGTATGTGTGTATCTGTCTTTTGCTGGGGAACAAGCAACCTTTTTGGAGACTACTCATACCCCTTAAAAGTGATATACTCATCTTTGTCAAGTCTGATGAGGTCACCATCCTACAAATTTACCTGTGGGAAAAGCAAATCCCAGTAATGAGTATAGCACATTGTGTAAATGTGTATTGCTGTAATATCATGATGTAGTTAAGTAGGAGTTTGAATCCTGCCCTTGTTTACTGTGTGTGTGTCTGTCTCTCTATGGGGGAGAAAGAAACCTTTGTAGAGACTACTCAAACCCCTTAAAGGTGATATACTCATCTTTGTCAAGTCTGATGACGTTACCATCCTACAAATACACCTGTGGGAAGGTGAAATTTCAGTAATGTATATAGTGTGTTGTGTAAATGCATACTGCTGTAATATCATGCCATTGTTAGGTAGGAGTTTGAATCCTACAACTGTCTTTTCTCTCGGGAGAGAGCAACCTTTTGGTGACTACTCACACCCTTGAAAGTGATATACTCATCTTTGTCGTCTAATGAATTCACCATCCAACAAATACACCTGTGGGAAAATACGCTCCCAGTAATTTGTGTAGCGCTGTTGTGTAAATGCATACTGTTGTAGTATCATGATGTTATTAGGTAGGGTTTGAATCCTGCATTTGTCAGCTATGTTTGTCTGTTTCTTCCTGATGACAGAGCAACGTTTTGGAGACTACTCACACCCCTTTAAAGTGATATACTCATCTTTGTCATCTGATGATGTCACCATCCTACAAATACACCTGTGGGAAAATGAAATCCCACTGATGTGTGTCACACGTTGTGTAAATGGGTACTGCAGTAGTATCATGATGTAGTTAAAAGGGGTTTGAATACTGCCATTGCCAACTGTGTGCGTTCCAGGTGTGTGATACGTTTGGTCAGTGTGGAGTGGGTTTTGATTTTTCTAGTGTATTACATATCACAATGACAATTGTATGTGCATAACACATGTAAGGTAACTGTGGGCCAAAGCCATATACATACGTGTGACCTCAATTTTTTCATAGGTGGGTACTATGCTTTCTCCATGAAAGCATCTGTTAGCTGCCAGAGCGTGCTGGCACTTCCCAGACCTTAGGTGACTTCTGTATGCTTGTGACAAGCTTAGCCACTGCAGTGATCCCTGGGCTATGTCTTCTGTTTCACATCCACTCATCACGGTTTATATTGAAGAGTGTGAGTGGGGGTCTATGATTGAGGTATATTTGAATCCTGTTCCAAAGCAAGCAAAGTCTGGCAAAGATGACTGATCATTATAGGTGTGCAACAACCTTTGTTGATCTGCATGCAGACCCTTTATTGCTTATGTGCTTCACAGAGGATTTCCAAAACCCTATGGTAATGTGATTATCAAAGGAGAGATAACTAAACACATGGCTATATGTATACATTAGTACCTGTTCCACATTTTGGGGCTACTACCTATCTGGTACTCTGGACATACTTTGTTTTCTAAAAGTGGATAACTATGCTTTCTTTGGCTTACAGCTTTACAGCATGATTTTGACACCAGTTATCTGGCTCTATGATACCCTTTTGAAGGATGTGTGTCATCTGGAGAATAAAGAATAGCCCACAGTATGCATTTTCATCAAACGTGGGCAGACATATCTCTACTGTGTTTGGCTGTACCTAAGAAAACTATTTGCCAAACAGGAGTGGTCCCAGGACTGAGTGCAGGTGAATACCACTTGTTACTGGCATAGAATTGTACATGGAGGCTGCAAATGTTACTGTGTGTCCTACATCTGTGCGTCAGTTGTCAATCCATCATCTAACAGTTGCTTATGGTCAGTCTGTTGAGGTTAAGTATAATACCAGAATGTGGGAAGGGTATGAATTGCTGGGTGAGCTATAGGTTGGCTGTGGGGACCTCCCCTCCCTCACCTATAGCCTTGTTAACTGGCTTGTAGTCTACTAGCTGTAGGAGCCATGATCTGGCCTTTAGAGAACCTAAGTGCAGTGTTTGCAGGTTCATAATGTCTCTGTTAATGAGTTCCATACTGCTGTGCTCCATAGCCTTCCAGATAACATTTGTCTGGCTTATAGGGTGAGAGTTTCCAGGATCTGTTGTAGCTCTACCCTTAATCAATTTATGTTAACATGTGCACTGCATGTGACGAGGGTGGACAGGATTATGAATAAGTATATTAGGGGTCAGCCCAGGTTTGAAGGTTAGTAGACCAAGCCAGATAGGCAGGATTACGTTGGTTTGTACATGTGCTGAGGAGGGATGCAGAGTATATTGTGAAATAGATGCTTAGGATGAAGCTGCCAGGTAACAGGAAAAGAGGAATGCCTAAGATGAGGTTTATGGCTGTGGTGAGAGAGGACATGCAGGTGGATGGTGTGACAGTGCAAGATGCAGAGGGCAGGAAGAAATGGAAACAGATGATCTACTGTGGCGACCCTAATGAGAGCATCTGAAAGGAGAAGAAGAAGACGTTGTAGCTCAACGCTTGTGGACTGTGAACACCATTACTGTGCATCATTCCACAAGTATGTAACCTGTATAGAGGCTGCATCTGAACAGAGTGTTTAGGTGAGTGGTTACTTCATATGTCAGCTTGTGTATGACACAGCCAGGGACACTGTTCAGTACCATTGCCACTTTGGTTTGGACTTTGGTCAAGAGATGTTTTAACTAGAGTGTCTGAAGCATCAGGTTTTACATTCCTCAGGTCTGGAAATGTGGCCCTTGTGTAACGACAGGGTGGTGAAATCTGAATTCAAACTGTCTGACAAGATATTGGTAATGTCATTCAGATAAGTGTACTTTGTGACTACATTAACTCTGACCCGATCTGAGATTTCCCTCTAGATTATAAACAACACTAAAGAAAGCTTTAGTGTTGTCTTTGGAATCCTTGCTAATTTGTATTTTGAAGCTTGCCTTGTATGATTAATGAGGGCTTGTATTTTCCCAATGATACTCACCAGATAGGTTATCCCTTCTTGGTATGTAACTCTGCTTTGGTACAACTTCACACCTTCTATTATATATTTAGTTTATGGCAAGGGTCCATGAGACTAATGCACTTTTACTGTATAAGTATTTCTTGTGTTTTGATAGCACAGTCCATGCAACCCTGTAGGTGAACAGTGTGCATTACTAAAGGATTATACAGCTGAGACAGTGTTAACCTTAGTAATGCAAACCAATGACAGATAGCAACAACAGCATCACCCACAGTACAGTGTCAACCCGTGTCATACACACACACGCACTCAAGTTCCAAAATGTGTGTAGTACAATGCATACTGGCCACCAATAGAAACTATGGAGTGTTAACACTGGCCAATACAGGGCATTTCACCCTGCCCATGTGTCCAATATGCATATACATGCAGACAGTGCACCTCCACCATGTTCACAAATGGACGCCTGCAAACATGTGTTGCACACACCCCACACTTACTGTCCACTTTATAATGCATGCTGATACAACTACACACATCAGCCAAGTGGCACATGGGCAAACAAAACACAGTTGGAATAAACACTGGTGAAAACAATACAACATTGCTAATTACAGCTTTAATGCATCATGCCTGCTCAGCTACACCTTCAAGGATATCATTACACTTTACTGCTGACAACATGATACACATCCAACCATTGCTATACTTTATTAAAGTCACCCTGTGCATCAGCATCATGTTAGCCTGTTCCTGCATCAATGTTACAGATGACAGGAGGTGGCACAGGTTTCATCATATGCACAGGGTGTGTTGTTGGTTTGCCAGAGGCCTACACTGAGTCATAAAATTGACATGTGTGTGTGAGTGTGTGTTTGAGGGCCATGAGTACTGTTATGGGCCAATGTTGGTGTCATGTGTGCGGGTATGTGTTTGCACTAGGTTTCTGGTTTATGTGTGTGTGTCTGCATGCACACAGTTCCACCATGTGGCTGCTATATATGGGGATTTGTGAGACAGCTACAGACTGTACCTGGCAGGCTTTACAGATCACCGTCTCTGGCCATGGATACAGAACCTGTGCCTGGCAGGGGTGCTACAGACAGTATCAGGTACTAATCCAGATTGGGTACTAACCTCAGAGGTTGACAAATGTCCACTGGATCCAGGTCCCTACTGGGATTGACAGAGTCATGTGCACGTGGTCTGCTAGGATGGTCTATGGACAGCCCCCCCCCAACATTGTTGGGGTTGGTACTGGCACTACAGGAGCGGCTGTGACTTGCTGGACATCCACAGCGACCTTCAGCTGGTGATGTTGCTGGCATATGTCCACGCTGACATCTCAACCATCGCATTGTCCTGACACATGGACATGACATTGTGGAGGACATCCAATGTCTCACCCCAACTTCTATCAATGACCTCAGTGTAGTTATTATGGGACCTGCTAGGTCACGGATACTGTCATTTACAGAAGTGTAATGAGCCCTCAGTGCCCTTAGCCCCTGTCTGGTGTACCGCTCCATTCATGTCTGTGCCTCCATGACAGCCTGGAACATGTGTGTGGTAGAACGAGGTGTGGCACATCTGCCAGGGCATGATGACCAGCAGTGCTTTGACAAGAACCCCTGAGCATCTGCCTATGTGGTACCATTCCAGACATCTGGCTATGGCTGCTGTGTCCTGATACATGTGCCATAGATACCACACTGTCCTGGCTAGTGCCAACCGTACACTGTCCCTGAGCTAAGGGCAATGGTGATGATGGATTTACAGGCGGTATGACTGTGTGCATGGATGGGGTGGAGACTTGTGTACTGTCAATTGGTGGCCCAGCAACAGACCCTGACAAACCTGCCTGTGCCTCAACACACCTATCCTCATGATCACTGTCTGTCTCAGTGACATCAGGTTCCCTGCTGTACTGAACCAGACCCACCTCACCACTTGTGAGAGGAAAACAGGAAACACACTTTAAGACCTGAACATGACTTCAGACCACATCCACACATGCACACACACAAAATTACACTCCTCCCGAAAGCAGACACACACAACACCAGCAATCACATAACATACACAATAGCAGATTATGGTGAAGTACAGTATCACAAGCAAAACAGTCATATCACACCTGTCAGCATGCAGGGCATGTGTTGCTCAACAGCATGTAGTGCAAGTGTAGTCAATCCTTGTTACTAACAGTATACATGGCTTTGATGCATGAGTTTTGTTATTAGGTGATGGCCCTCCCCCTGGAAACACAATGCATACATGGACACAACATCACTGTGCAGGTATTCATAACCCTGTGATGTACTGTGCACCATAACTCACAGGTGTACATATCATTGCTGGATGTGTATCTGTGTGTCAGATAGGTATCCAAAGCTGATTACTGCCTCTGTGTCTTTAGCAAATAATTGTGGACATGTGTTAATTGTGGACATGTTTTTAGCACATGCATGATGAGTATTCACACAACATCATCAGTGGTGCATGGATAATTGATAGAATACCATTTGGTCACATATCCAATGTACGGTACTTATGGTGAGTGTAGATCATATTGTGGACATGTCAGTCTCATCCATGACATGGCATGCTAAAACACAACTGTATATTTAAACACTACATGTACCCAATATGTGTCATATGACGTATCTACTCAATAGCATCATAAGACATATATGTGTCAGTTGTGCAAATGGTGATTGGTATGCATACTGTTTAGATGTGCATATGTGTGCACACACACATCATTATGGTGTGTAGCAATGACAGCTATGTGTAGTACTGTGGTTACAATAACTGTATGGGGTATAGTACCATAGGCCATCATCATGAAGCATCAGGAGGTCACTCAAGGCTACAAATGTTTCACAAACCAGCACAAATCATGCTGTGCGGAACTGTACTACCTTGGCTAAATTCACCATTTCACAACCAGTTGTTACATGAGCTTGTAAGGAGGCCAATAAGGAGCATTCACTGACATGAATGTGTATTGTGTTGCAGAGTGTTTAAATGCCCCAGGATAGGTGTCTTCCATTCTGGTATATTCTGTGTAATGTGTGGATGAGATTTTGGATACTGGAGTCGTCTTTACAGAGTGTTTGAGAATTCTTTATGTGTAGCATGTTAAAATACTCTGTGTATGACATATATGTGTATGTTATGTGGATGTTGAGTATCAACTGTGCCTATCCAATGGTCACTACAGTCTAGCCACATTTGTTTGAGATGGTCTGGGTATTGCATGTGTTTGAGGCTGCTAATCACATTAGTGAGATGTTCGTGCTCTTTCACCAAACATGCACAGCATGCATTATGGGTAGGTGTGTTACATGTGTACATGGCCTACACCTTAACTATGACATGCAGTTTTTATTTCTAATGATAAATGTAGAACACACTCACCAGCATCTGTCCGCTGCCTTGACATCACCCCAGAGGTACCAACATAGAGATGAGACATTTTGTCAGTGGCCACAACTGTGGCATTGCTACTGTGTGTTTGCAGGTACAACAACAGTTTACATTCACAGGGCTACAGATTATGTTCCAAATGATCAGTATTGCACAACAACAGGCTCCACATCTTTGAATGACACACTCCACATCTCACATATGCATGATCTACCAATACAGATAATAGTAATCTACAGATATGCCATGTTACCTGCATGCTCCATGTGTGCTTGCTGGGTGTCTCCAACCTCCATCATGGTGTATGTCTGCTGCTGTTGTTGCTGGGCAGGTGCTACCAGGCTCATGAGCAGCTCCTCCACTCTGGTGTGGGGGGGGGGTGGATGCTAACACCACCCCCTGTTGCAAGCTGTTCTGTACGCACATCAGCGGCATGCTGAAGGACATGTCAGAGAAGATCACTGCAGTGGTGGCATACCTGCTCATATGTGCGGTTAGGCAGGCCTACCTCATTGACCCTGCAGACAAGATCTTGCAACATTGCAGTATGCTCCTTCTGGTCCTGGCTGGTTCATGAAAAGAGTACACAATAGTGCTGAATCATGATGCTAGTGATGATAACATTATACAGTACATATATCACTGAACTGCCATCTATATATATACTTACATACATAATGCAATATGTTGTACCTGAGCACAGATTACAATAATGACTCACACATTTACATCTACATGTTGGAGTACATTTTCTGTACTGTTGTATGATTGTACTGGATGTTATGTTTGTGAATACATAAATATGTATATCTGAGATGGCTTAGTGGCAAATCACGTATGCTGTGATGTGAATGGTTATGTTTTTTTTCCTAATAAATGCTTTTTATTTTGTTACTAGGCAAAACAAAGGTCAGGGGCTACAGACAGAATAAGGCACATTTCAGCATTTGCAAGTGGGTTTTCAGAAGGGTAAGCACAGCTTATGGAAGTTTAGCAACCTATAAGCTAACCGAGAGTGAAACACTGTAACTGCCACTTATCACTGCTCACCCCACAACTGCTTGAAAGTGCCTTGCTCACTCTCTATCCAATGAACCATGCTCTGCACAGCAACAAAATTAAATCACTATATAAGACTAAACAAGAGTACCTGGCACACTGTATGCAACATGATGCACCACCTAGCCACAGCAGATATACATCAAGCTGATGTGTAAAGAAATATATCATCCATCACAATCAGTGTAAGGTCCAGTAAATGTATTAATATTATACCACCCAACTTGTTAATGCCAAACCCATGGCCAAAATATGCACACAATTGGGAATATAGGTCACATACTGCTGTAGTACACTATAAATGTTGCTAGATATACAGTTATATGTATTTCCACACATATGTCAAAGGACATGTTACAGACATACCCACACACGTCAGACATAATTACAGGATACAAAGTATGACAACCCAGATAAGCTTTCAGTGTGTACTATACAGTACTGTGTGTCAGTACTTACACAACCTTAATCTTGAGAAATGTAATCTGTGATGAATACAGGGGCCACACAAAACAGTAGACGCAAGCAATGTGGACATACACCATACTTTGCTGTACAGGCGCAGAGCTTCAGTTAGTACTACAGTACACACAGGATTTGCATTCAACATTGGTACCGATCAATAATCATACATGTAGTGCGTTAGCCTCCAATGACACACCCTAGGTAAAACCAAGGGACTTAATCACACTGTATGCAATAGCACTTGTTCTGCCTAGCAACATAATACACAGTTTTTGCTAGGATCAAAGCAGGGACCCAGAATACCATAACATAAACAGTTTCTCAGTTAGCTAGCCCACAGATACATATCTTTGACGTATTCACAAACATATTGACAATCACAGTCAGTCAACAGTACAGAGAATCTATTGCAACAAATAGATGTAGATGTGTATGAGTATATATAAATATATATATATATATTTATTTATTTATTTTATTTTATTTTATTTTACATTTGTTGACCGGGATAATCCGACTGGATACATGTCCATTTTCAGCGAAGGCCTGGGGAGAAAAGCTCCACTTATAAAATGTAATACATACTCATAAGATATCATTTTTAACATAAGGAACATACAGATTTAAGTATATAACATTGAGTAAAGAGGACATAAGTCATTATAATCAGAAACGTATATAAATGTATATATATGTATATATACATATACACATCCATTTGTCTACATATATATATATCTATACATACATGTATATATATATATATATATATATATATATATATATATATATATATATATATATATAGGCACATATACATTTCACCTTTCATAGTGAAAATATCAATTATACAAAGGATGTAAGGTGTAAAGTAATGTAATAACATCGCACAGTCTTGGGATAAATGCATTGAAGGTGTTCACAGCCCAGGTAGCTTTAGCAGGCCTTCCTGGCTTCAACATTGCAAACTGAATGAACCACCCACAGTGTTTAACCACCACATGTCATATACCAGCACTGTATGCTGTCTTGTTTGTCACACACTAAAATCTACATACAAATATGCGCATACTAACCTTCACCAACATATATATCCCCCCTTCGCAAACAGTTACAATATGTCCCCTGCTCTATGCACATATACAGATGTGAATATATATGACACATATATATTTCTCTGTATGTGTGTGGCATACACACATGTGGTCCACACTGTTGTAAGTCCCTGGACCTCACAGATGAACTGTTGGGCCTTGCCGCAACACAAACAGGTGTCACACATGACCACAGACTAACATTATGGGGTATATATGGCAAGAGATGCTAGATAAGCATACTAGAAAGCTACATCACTTGCCAATGCTAAGCTACACTTTAATATGACTATCATGCATGTGCTGTTCTGTCACACCCATGTTTATATAATGTCAGCGCTCATCCCCCCAACAGCCATTGGTCACACCACTGTACAGAACACAGATAACATGGATCAGATCTTTGACATTTAATGCTGAGCTACACATTTCATAGGTATGTCCCACTGCCCACAGGTACACACAGTATTGTCCATAGCAGTAGTTAAGCAGAACATCTGTGCAGAAAGAAGTACTGCTGCCACATATGAATGTTTCATATTATGTAGACTATTCTTCAATAACATCTACTACATGCCAGTAAATACATATGTGTCACATACCTTTCCTTTGTATAATTTGGTAATATTTATTTTTCATTTTCTCTCTCTCTCTCTCTCTCTCTCTCTCTCTCTCTCTCTCTGTCTCTCTCTATCAGTCTCTGCAATAGAGTGATTGAGTTTGTTGGCAAAGATTGCAGCCTGCATTTGTAGGAATTGGACATGAGCATGTGATGGCCTCTGCAGCAATTAGTGCCCACCATTTGCTAATTGCATGCAGCCTGCTGTGTAGTAATTGAAATAATCACTGTCATAGTAACCCAGTACTATAAATTGCTGACTGATGTAGGCGTGGCCCTTTCAGCTTTCCAAGATGGAGATCATCCTTGTTTGGTGTGGACATCATTGTTTAAGACTGAAGGTTGGTATAGTTCTTATATCAGAAGCCAGGGGTGTAGCCAGAGATTTACATTTTGTACTCAGACCTAATGTTGCTTCTTCCAGTACCCACTTGTCAGTGTAGAAATGTACTCACCCCTCAAAATGCTACACCAAGATACATGGAAAGATGCACTTTCTTTTCAACTGTTACAATTAACTGCCATACAAAGCTAGTTATAGAGATGTATTCCTTTGGCACAAGAATTGTTTGTGAACTGCTATACTGTGAATATTCTTAAACATAGTTCTAAACATTTTGTGCTTTTTTAGTGTTAACATTACCATGAGCTGCTCAGAAAAACTGGACACATTTCAGTACAGTGAGTATGCTTATCTACATCCTTCGTAGACCCTGCACACACAGGTATATTCTACATTTGGGTAGGGTTGCAGAAGTACAGAGAGCGTAAGTAGTATTGTGTGGATTTTATCTTGCTGGACTTACAGGGTTGCTGTGTACATGTTAGTTTATCAAGGCATGTAGTCTGTCTGCATAACTCCCAACTGTGGACCTATCCACATGATAGCCAGAGAATAGCCTGTTATATTATTGTCTGTGCACCACACAGGTCTTTTCAGCAATAGAGCAATGGCATTCTTACAGTTGGTTGCTACCAGTACATGGCTACATCCATTTGTATTTCAGTGTTTTATTCCTACATAAGGGTATGTTTCCAAAACTCCTTCCAAAGCTATTTGCACAGTGTGTAACAGCAGAAAGGCTAATATGCATCTGTGTTTCTGCCCCTGCCAGACCTCTCAACCAATCTGGTACATATTTGAACAGAATGAGGGAAAAGTCAAGAAAAACTCAGGGACAATCAGGGACACCTTTAAAATATTAGTGCCATTAAGTTGAAACATTGAAAGAATCAGAGCATATGAATTAATACACCTTTTCTGAAGTAAAAGAAGTGTATAACTCTTAATTATTGTCATTATTCATTAAGTGTAATTCACCACCTTTCTGCCCAAACCAGCAGTTTTAGGAGGGATCCAGAGGGACAGAGCTAAAATGTGGGTCAAAACCGGGGACGTCCCTGAGAATTAGGGGCAGTTGAAAGGTATGGCCTCTGCCCTAAACAGATATGCCAGTGTTTGTCCTGCTGTGATACTGTGTGGGGTTGTAAGGTGATGGTGTAACATTATTTCCTGCTAGAATGGCTGCTTCTCTTATCACAGTCATGTAATGTAATCCCACAACAACTGTTGATCAACATCCACAGAACAAGTTGTGTGGTATGGTATTCCGAATTTTCCTTTACATTCACTCATTCTGATGCATGATATAATTATTTAAGCACCAACTTGATGTATATCTACTGCGGCTTAGTGATACTTCATGTTGTGTAGTGTGTGCAAGGTCTGGGGTTGGAGACTTACAGAGGTGTTTTATTTTGTTCCTGAGCAGAGCAAGGGCCCTCACATACAGAGTGACTAAGACACGTTTAAGCGGGTTTGCGCAATGCTGTGCATTGCATAGCCAAGCACAAGCAAGCGCAAACTAGCGCAAACCCACTAACTACTGCTTAATAGTGCTTACTCAGGCTCAACCCCGCGCTAATTTCTTTGAAAGAAAAGAAAAATGGGGAGATAGGAAAGTGGTGAAAAAGGGGCAAAAAGAGGGAAAGACAGTATGGAAAATAGCTTGGGATGTGCAGGATGGGTGTAGGGAAGATCCATAGCTGCCCATTTCTTCAACAGCAACAGCTGTACATATGCAATAAATTTGGAGGTAGATATGAACCCTTCAACCTCTGAGAGAGGGGGGTGAGGACAACAAAGTATGTTGCAATGCCAATTAAATAACATTTCATGTGCCCAGTGGACATGTGTGCAAAACGAGCAGCTATGTATGGGGTGTAATTTTTTTTGGGAGCAGATTGTCCTTTTTTTCAGGTGAGAGTGGAATGTGGGGTACAAGAATTAGGTATATTTTGGGGAGGTAGGTTGGGGAGGCAAACAGAGAAGACAAACAAGATGCATACAAGGGCGGTATATGACACATGTGTTGGGTGAACACCTTTGACAGGGAGGGATGTTTGGAAATCCAAGCCCATGAGCCCCCAGATGGAAACAGTGGGACTGAGGTCCCCACGCATAGGCAGTCACCACTGCACCTTCACGGCCCAGAAGGTGGCTGTGCTGGGGGCTGTGTAGGAGGGGCAGGCTGACCTGGGGTAGAGGTTCTGCAACAGAACATTTAATCTCTCTATGCACCACAGCCCAGACTGTACAAAGAGTGATAGGTGCCTCTCCGCCCACGCTTGCACGGGGGGACTAGCCCCATCCCCTGCAGCGCTTCTACCTGAAGGTGGCACTAGGCCAACGGAGGAGGAGGTCCCAGGTTGGGTGCCAGATCTGCTGGTGCCAGATGCCATGGCCAGCTGAGGTATGACAGGTGGGTCCGCTGGGACCAGCCTTCCCATACAAACTATGTTTTGGAGAGTTTAATAAAGATATGGGATAGTAACAGTCAACAGCATTACCAATTAGTTATAACAGCATGCAGAAGTATTCCTATTAACCCAACACACCAGATTTTCAACAGTTGAAAAGCTAGCATGACACATGCATATATAGAACAATAGTGGACATTACAACAGCATGCAGGCTTATTTGATGGCAACAGGCCACCAATATTGTGGTATTTTAACAGGGCACATGCATAGAAATAAATGCAAATATTTATAAACCAATAGGACATATGTCCCAACAAATGTTTTGAGATTGCATACCGATTGAGGTGTGGAATCGCATTTTTTATGCACATACAGTAGGGTGGAAAAAGATAGCTCAATTAACAACTTATAAATCCTTCTAGTTTTCACTGCATTCCTATTAACTGCAGTTATATGTCCCTTACATGTATTATTACACTACCCAATGTCTTAAATTGTGCAATTGGATTTTGCTAGATCATTATATACACGAGCTATATCTTACATACAAACTGTCCAAGATGCAGATGTTACTGCAACTTATTTTGAGAGTTGCTCACAGACACTACTGCTAAGATGGTACACTGACAGCTCTACTTGGATATAATTATCTAGATATGTTCAGGTGAAAGTATCAGTTATATGTTAACAGCTCCCTGCATTTCTGGCAGCACACTTAAATTTCTGGGGAACACAATACCAAGCTACTCATGTGCCAGATGAACCTGTATATGCTGGCCATGAACCAACAGTTAAGGGCTGTACACATGCATACAAGCTACTGGCACTCCCTTCATCCACGTTATTTGGGCCTACCCAAGTGTGGGTTGACACTGCTTAATACAACACTACTATTTGTAGAATGCAACAGTACAACAACATATCAAAGAAAATGACACAGACGCACTCCATGAATCATACATTTATTAAAGGATTATTACACCTTTATTTATTAGGTTAAAAGACTTTTTGAAGGCTCTCTCATTTATTTTATATAACAGTACATGCAGAATAATTACTAACCTGCCTCATGATGCAGCCCTTGCAGCCTATCTTCATGGGCTTGCAGGTTCATAGCCCGGTCACCTGCAGCTGTGAAATAAATGCAGTGATATTGAGACATATGTATCCATAGTATAGACAAGCATTCTTAAATACTTAGTACAATGGCTACTTACTCAGAACTGGGGCATTAGGCATCGTACAGGATTCCTGGAATCACTGGTCCAGTTCATCCCCCCCTACGCCGCTTCAGGTCAAAATAATGGTGCCTAACCTGTTCACCAGTCTGAGGAATACCAGTGGCACTGGTGAGATCATGGGCAAGACTGTTCCAGGCCTCCATTTTATATTGGGTACCCTGGTACTGGCCCTGCAGGAGTCTTTCCTCATGTTTGTGGAGGAGGAGCCAAACCATAATTTTGGACTCCTGGATGCCCCAGCATTGCACTCTAAATCGAGTGCCTTCACCACCACCAGCCATGCTGACTGCAGAAGGAAGCTACAACCAGTTATAGCAAGTATTCCCATCTGTGGAGCTCAAATATGCCTCATTTCCCACACTTATTTGTGATTGGCCAGTTTTGGAAAAGCTCAGCTGTGGGCACGCCTGCTTAGCTGATGCTGGCAATGTTTAAAATTCCTTTGATAGATATGTGTCTGTTGAAAGTGCATGTTTGTGAAATGCTGTCATGGCTTAGTGGTTAAGTACTGTGACTATAGTGCACAGTATCCTGCGTTCGAGCCCTATCACTGCTTTTATTTTCCTGCTGGGCAGACCTGACAGGTTAAGGAACAGTAAAGCAGGTGTGACCGTGTTTACCTGACTTTGTTCGACTTTGCCTGACTTTGTCCAACTTTGCCCAACGATGCCCAACTTTGCTCAACGTTGCTCAACGTTGCCCGACTTTGCCCGATGTTGCCCTACGTTGCGCTGGTTAGCAGCTATGTGCAATTGTATTTAAATATGCTCAATACTGGTAAAATGTACTTAGCAGTGCTTTATATTACTTAAAATAGGGCACTCATGCCTAAGGTGGTGCTGCAGAGCTGCCTATGTCAGATGCACATAGTACTCTCCCTATACATGTTTGAAAACAGGTAGTGTCAAGTTAGGTATCCCTTTTACTGTATGTGCAAGTCATAGGGAGGTGTCATTTCCAGGGTTCCTACTGAGTCAGTGTATGTGCTATGCGTTGCCTCTTTGCCTAGGCCAGGGCATACTGGGCACACCTACTTCTGCCTACTGGGGCAGGTTCAGGTTGTTCCTCCTCTGAGTCACGCTGTGCCTGTGCAGGCCTTGGCAATGGTGGGGGGCTGTTTGGCCCTTCCCCATTCTGCTCCTGCTGCAGCTGTTTCTGCAAGATCATATTGTTAAGCATGGCACATACCATGACAATTTGGGTACATGTAGTTGGTGAGTACTGCAAGGCTCCACCAGATGTGTCTAGGCACCGGAACCATGACTTGAGCATCCCAAACACACGCTCAATTATGTTTTTTGTTTGTGCATGTGCCTCATTTTGGAGTTCTTGTTCAGGTGTCTGTGCATTTCTGATGGGTGTCATCAGCCATGGCTCCAGTGTGTATCTAGCATCCCCTACTAGGTGGCCATAGGGAATGTCCCCATTGGCAAATAACTGGTACAGCTGGGTCAGATGCCAAATGTGGGAATCGTGATAGCTTCCAGGGCATCCAGCACACACATTCATTATTATGACCTGGGCATCGCATACAAACTGGAAGTTGATGGAGGCGAAGCTCTTGCGGTTGATGTAGACCCTACCGTGCTCACTATGTGGTGCTTTGATGCATATGTGAGTGCAGTCTATTGCACCCACTACCTCAGGGTATTCTGCTATTTGGTGGAAAAGACACATATTGCTGGCCAATGCTTCACAGGAATTGAGGAAATATATGTGGTCACCGACATGTGCTGACATGGCATCCAGGAAATGGTGGAGTACCCTGGATGCTGATGCCTGTGAAATCCCCATCATATCACCAGCTGGCCTTTGGAAGGTACCTGTAGCTAGTATTCTTAGGCCAACACATACCTTGGTATCCACTGGGATGGGTTCCCCTCTGTTGGTTCTGTGTGTGAGGCATGGCCGGAACAGCTCAACAATTTGCTGTAGGAGGTCCCTGTCCACCCTATAGCGCTCCACTATCTCCAGCTCATGTAGCCCCCTGGTAGGTTACCCTGGGTCTGTACACTCTTCTCCGTCTCCTCACTGTGGGTTGCTCAGCAGCATTCACAACATCACCACCCTCAGCACCTTGCACATGTTGGTTTATGATAGCAAGATCAGCTGCTAACATTTTGTCTGACTTAAGCTTTTTAAGCTTTCCCTCTTTGCAGTGTTGCAGAGTTCTTGAGAAACAACAGAGGGGGATGGTGTTTGCAGAGTTTAAAGTGCTGGGCTGGGCTAGTCTGCTGCCTGTGTAATTGGCTGATTCTGATATATTTCACCTAGTAGCTCTGCTAGTTCTCCTTGGTTAACTTCCTACTACTTATTTTCCTTCCTTTTACCTTTCTGTTTATGCCCAGGGGGAAACGCCGCTCAAACAAGCACAAATGCACGCACATGAGCACACATGCATGTACGCGATCACACACAAGCGCACACACTGTGTGCATGTTTGCAAGGAGTTTCCTATCTTTTAACAGTGTGCACCTTTGGTTTGAGGTTTTCAAATAGGACAACTGAAGACATGCCTCTTTGCAATCCTGAGCAACTCAGGGCAAACACAAACCACTGTGCTCCAATTAGCTTACAGCCTGTCTGACACACCCCCTCATGATGTCACCTATATTCTAGTCTTCTACTCACCTACTCCTACTCTTACATTCTTGGGACATGCCTCACATGCTGGTTACATCTCTCACACTGAGCTTCCCCTTAGCAACCACTAGTCAGTGGCCATGTTGTCTTCAGCCTGCCATTCACCTGCATGGCAGAATAAGCTTTTTAGTGATAATGCCTATTTTTGGCTTTTTTAAATTATTTTCCTGTTTTTATAAGCACCACACGTTTGTGCTGTGCTGCGCTATGCTTAAATATCAGAGATCGGGGGAAAAAAGTAAAATTTTTATATTTTTAAACATTTTAAAATGCCAATGGCCTTATATTTGGCCATTGACATGCTTCCTCAACTGTATGCATCCTTTATTTGGAGCTGTCATAGCTCCGTTTAGCTATTTTCAGAAATGTACTCCATTACCAATGGAGTACATTTCTGCAGGTAACACTAATCTTCCTCGGACAGGTTAGTGTTTCCTGGATCACAAATTTACCTCATTTACATGGCTTTTGCCAGCAAATGAGGTAATTTGCATACCATGACGCTGTCCGTGCAAGAGTAGCTTTAGCAGCTCTCGTGCATGCCCGACAGCTGTTCCTGGATCACACGGCAGACATATTGCCGGCGTGAGCTCCTACACTCTTCTTGCACTCCGTGCAAGCTTTTGTGAATCCGGGGGAAGTTTTTCAATCCCATTTGTTCAAGTATTATAAATTATATTTTAGATTTTTGGATATCTTGATTCTATTGGATGGGACAGAGGAAATGATACATGATTTGATGGATTATTTGCACAATACAACTAATTTTTTTAAGGTTTAAGTATAAATTTGACAAGTGTTCCATCAATTATTTATTTATTAATATTCAACATTGTCAAATGAGTTTTAAATCAGAAATCTATACCTACGTACAGCAACTGTTTTTTTTTTTTCACTTCAAGAGTTGTCACCCCCTGTATTTGAAAAGAAGATTGGTTAGGGGCCAACTTATTAGGGCTCCAAGGATGACGTAATAAAATCTTAGGACTGATTTTATGGACTTGGGGTTACCCTGAATCTTTAGTAAAGGAAATTAGTACTGACATCTATAATCAGATAATCAGTGGGGGAACAAATATATATATATATATATATATATATATATATATATATATATATATATATATATATATACCCCTTTTAAGTGTGGGCGTAGATTTTAAGAGTAATGTGGGAGAATGACCAATTGGGAAAGGTTTAAATCATGAAAGAGAATTTGTTGTTTAATGCAAAGAAAATACTGACAATATAAAAAAAAACATATTAGGAAGAACTGGAACATAATGAAGGGGAATAATTTAGTATTCATTTCTGTTGGACCTGAACCAGGATTTGTTGTTAAAACAGCTAGAAATGTTAAAAATGTATTGGAAAATAACAATACGCATGAGTGAAAGTATGTAAACAAAGGGGCATCAAGAAATATGGTGTGTGTAATCAATGCCCTTCATTTTTGAAAGTGAAACATTATCACGGACTAACACCATGGGGTCAGTACTAAACTTAATGAAAGGGAAAAGGAGAGAGCACCACAGCTAGAGCAAGTCTATGCAATACAAATAAAATTTAATTCAGTAGTAAGCGCTTTCACCTCCCAACTGACACTTCTTCAGACTTCAATGAATACACAATATAACATCACTTACATTTAAAGACATACACAAGCAATCAAACAATTAAGCAATAAATTAATCAATCAATTAAACTTATTTTAACCACTGATGAGTTTCTTAAGAACTATAATATGAAAACATAACTGAAAATGAACCATTTATATCAATAACTGATAGAAGGTCATGATAAAACTCAAAATACAAGCTATAAGGTTCAGGCAAATTATTCAAATATATATTAAAAAAAAAAATATATATATATATATATATATATATATATATATATATATATATATATATCTACATACAAACACACATAAGTCATAGAAAAACTATATATGTGTATACATATATATACACAAATAAATACATTCATTTATAAACACATTTAAGAATTCACAAATGAAAAATGCACATACATAATAAATACATATATATAGAGGTGTGTGCACATCACTCAATGCTTCAGGGGTCTGTCCCAAACCCCTTATCTGCCTGCAACCTAAGTATCCACCTCATTTCCCTTTGTTCTGTATAATTTTTAAAATTTCCTAATCTATAGGTGTGGGGTACTAAATCACTAAAAACAAGAACTCATGCATGGTATCATTCTCCAAGGTGTGTCTAGCTAAAGCATTCCCTTCATCTTCCTTATTAATTGCGTAGATATGTTCCATAACACTGTTTCTTAATGTCCGGTTCATCATCCCTACATAGAAACATGGACATTTAATACAATATGCCAAATATATCAAATACCTACTCATACAATCTGCATAATGCTTAAATATATACATATGGTTCGTGGTAGGATGCACAAAATTATTTTTACTACACATAAACTGGCAATGATTGCAACATCTGCATGGAAAGGTGCCATGTCTCTGTGTAACTTGACTACTACTCCTAACTTCCTTATAACATAATAATTTCTTTAATGATTTATTATTACGATATGAAAAACAAGGTTGCACACCTTCTATATCTCTTAACTTCTCGTCGGATGTCAAAATCCTCCAATTATTACTTATGATACTATGTATAGCCCTATTATTATTACTATATGGTAAAACCATCCTACATGCTTGTCCATCATTATTATTAGTGACTCTTCTCATATCATTAGCTCTATTGTGTCTATTAAAATATGGTTTCCCCTTTCTTGATCGGTCTGTGATTTCAGATTGTCCCAACGTATGTATATATATACAACTATTTAAGTTGTGAGTGTTTCTGCCATTTCACACTGAGCTAATCGAAGGAAGGACACTGAGCAAACTCGGAACTATAATATATAACATTAAGTATCCTGTTTTTTTGCTTTTTATGTTCTTTATTTATTTGTTATTTATAGCACTTTGTGTACTGTATATTTTTCTAGCTAGTTTCACTGTGTGTGAGGTATTAACTGGAAACTGTCCACTTTTATTAAGCATCTGTTGGGTTGTTTGTTTCTGATAACTTGTTGCAGTGAAACACTTTCTCTAGAGGCTCCTTTAGCTGTTTAAAACTTTCATTTAAAGGCTCACTGCTGCTTTTCTGCTGTGAGAAACATTTCTGCAGTTTGTTTTCCACTCTTTCTCCCTATTGGTATGGTGTTTTTATAGTTGGTGGCTTTGCAGTCGCCCACCCCTAGTATAAATTTGATCTGGGACCCTCCTCCCAGTCTAGTGTCATTACCTCATTCCACCCAATATAGGGAGAACATTTGAGAAGGCCAATCAGTTTAGTTTCTGCTACTCCTTTCTCTCTTTCCACTAAAAAAAAAAAAAAAAAAAAAATTCTAAGCTTGTTTCCTGTCTTTCCTGTGGGTAGTCTAGCCTGGATATAGATTTGCTGTGTCCAGGACTATTTCTAGGCTTCTAGGCCCCGAAGCCTTTCTGTGTTGGAGGGAAGGCTTCTAGCTTAATTTTGTTTCTTAGAACTAGCCAGTTTGTGGTTCAGCACTCGTCTGTTTCTTTGAGCTCAGCACTTGTTCAGAACTTTTTGTAAGCACTAAATAAGCTACGAATTACTACAGCACTCAGCTTTCCTCACTGTCTAGAGGAAAACAGTTTCTAGTACTTAACAAATAAGCACATATCCAGGCATGTCTAAGGGTCAGCTCCCGGTGTTTTCTCCTGTCTACCTGATGAATCTGGGCATCTTGGGACAATGCAGTAATTGCCTCATGTACACAGACAACCCTCTCCTCTTACCACCCAACACTACAACCTGTGAGAGATGCACTTATATAGCCAAACTGGTAGCAAAGCTCTCTTCACCCAAGACTGGACTAGACAGTCAAGAGGAGAAGGTAAACACTTGAACCACACCACACTCAGCACATAGTCCCTCAAAACCTACACCACCAAAACACACACATAGAAACACAAAACACACACCTACATTCACGGAGACTCTCAGTAAAAACCTGCCCAAGCAACAGGGACCTCCAAAGCAAAAACACAAGCAACCTCCACCTCACCAACACAACCCAAATGACACATAGTCCACAAACTCAGTGTGCCACTCAACCACAGCCCATAAGGCATAACAACATACCCAACACTCCAGTCATAGGTGGCTCTATAGTCAGGCACACTGATGTTCCACTCACCAGACTAAACAAGGAGAAAGTTACTGTCAGTTGCCTGTCTGGTGCCAGGATACTTCACATAACTCATGCACTCAGGTCACTCCACAACAAGTACAAATATGACTCTGTCATTGTCCATGTTGGTGTGAATGACCTGAGACGTACCTTCTTAGACTACATGAAAAGAGACATGGAGGAGCTGTCCGATCTTGTAGCTCAGGCAGGTATGACCCTAGCCCTAAGTAGCATCCTGCCATCACCCAGAATGATACCACAGTACAAGGACAAAATGATTGACTTCAACAATTGGCTAAGCTTCTGGTGTCATTCTAAGGGGATCCAGTATCTGTCTGCCTGGGATGACATGATCGACAGGCCACGATGCTTTGCCAGAGATGGCCTGCACCTGTTGCCCCTGGGATTCCGGATACTGGCTAAGGCTCTAGCCACCTTTATATTGCCTTTTTTAGGCAAGATTCAAATGTCAAATTCACCACCCTAACAGGTGCAGGCAAGAAGAATCTGATGGTATTGCTACTCAATGCTAGAAGTCTAAACGTCAAAATGCACTCTCTTGAGGCACTCCTTAAAATGGAGAACATCGACATCTGTGCAGTGACAGAGACCTGGTTCAAGGCACTAGAGAGTACCCCTGCATTACCAGGCTATAATTTATACCACACCTTTCGGCCATCTAACCTGGACTGAAACACTAAAGGCGGAGGCGTGTCCATATTCATTAAGGATATCCACACCTCCAGGCTAGTTGCTCAGCATAATGCATCCGGGATTATCCAAGTGCAACTAACTCTGGGCAAGACCGCAATCCAAATTGTTGCTTGCTACAGATCCCCCACCATGCCCCAGGATTCCCACTCCTCATTTCTTAATACACTGGAAAATATTAGGGTACAACCTAACACCCTAATAATGGGCAATTTCAGCTACCCTGCCATTAACTGAGAAAACTACTCATGTACCAACTCTTGTGCTCAACGTTTTCTGGAATTCATAAATTCCAATGCCATGGATCAACTTATCCACACCCCCACCAGGGGCAGCAATATCCTAGACCTGGTTATTACCAACATGGGCAACTGGTGCTCCACACTAGAGGTCAATTCCTCGTTGGTCAGATCCGACCAGAAGCTAATCACCCTAGACATCCACATCCCTCCCCCACCCCCAATTAGGGAAACCACAGCAAAAAATCTCTCCAAAGCCAACTTCACGCTTCTTAAGACAGAAGTGGCAAACTTCACGACACCCATGCTGACGGACAATAGAGGTATAATGCTGAATCCTACACAAAATGCACTTTATAAGCACTTACAGGAGTGCATGGATCGTGCAATCTCTAACAGAACCAAGATGCTTTCCTCCAAAAAAGGAAGCCAATCTGGTAGTCCCCTGCCATAAACAAACTCTACAACAGAAGAAAGAAACTGTTGCAAAAAAGAGTAAAATCCCATGACAGTAAGAAGCTGAGATCCCTCATAAAATCCTCCAAAGCTAGTTATGAAAACAAAATTGCCACTGACTCTAAAGACAACCACAAAGCATTCTATAGCTATGTCAAGAATCTCAATGGCAACACTCAGATCTGCTCTGAGTTACAGCACAATGGCACTAAATATATAGAACCAACTGATATTGCCAACATGCTGGCAGATATGTTCAGTGCTAACTTTACCCCATGTCATCCCCTAAAGGGCCCATCTCTATACCAGAAGAATGCAAAGTTCCTGTAATCACGGCTGCACAGGTAAAAAACACACTATCCAAAGCCAAGAACACAGCATCCATGGGACCTGACGACATCCCAGGCTGTGTTCTACATGAACTACAGAACAAACTGACACCCCTTCTAAGTACCATGTTCAGTCATAGCCTCACCTCAGGCTATGTGCCCATTGAATGGCGCACAGCGACAGTTATTCCACTCCACAAAGGGGAAGCCACCACAGACCCTGGAAACTACCACCCCATTAGCCTAATGAGCCTGGTCTGCAAGGCTATGGAAAGTATCATCATGGAACTTATAAACAATGACATTTGTAATCTCCAAACTCAGGACCCCACCCAGTTTGGGTTTGTAAAAGGCAGATCATGTCTCCTAAACCTGATAGACTTCTTTGAAGCGGTCACCAAAGCCGTAGATGAGGGTAAGGTGGTTCACACAGCCTATCTGGATCTCGCCAAGGCTTTTGACACCATCCCCCACTCTGGAATTATAGATAATTACAATTAGGTTAATAACAGCCTGCATTTAAATTGGAACCTGTGCACTGAGAGAGAGCCTTACAAGACTATCTGCAAATATATAGAGCTGAGTATATTTTTATGTATTATTCTATATTATAGAGCTAAATTGTTGCTTAGACATCTGTTGTCTTACTGTTCTGCAAATATACAGAGATCAGTATATATTTTTCTGGTTTTATAATTTGCACTCTGATTCCTCACATCTCTGTTGAAACTGCCTTCCCTACCCCCCCCCTCCCTGTTCTTGGTTGTAGTTTAAATTTGGTGGCTTTTGCAGTGCCCGCCCCACTGTAGATTTGATCTAGGACACTCCCCCAGTCCCATCTCTTTACCGCATTCTACCTAATAAACCCTTTCTGCACTTGCTTTTAGTCCTTTTTAATTTAATTACATTTTTTCAAACTGTGTGTGGACTAATATTGCTACATACTCAAGTGTGCCAGCTTGCACTGCATGTGAATTGTTTTTACTACTGTTTTTGCTACTTTTCTGAAAAAAAAATTGTAAGCCTGTTTCCTACCTTTCCTGTAATTAGTGTTCCAGATAAAGATTTGCTGTATCCAGGACTGTTTGTAAGCTTCTGAGCCCCCAAGGCTTTCTGTGTTGGAGGGAAGCCTTCTAGCTTATCAGTGGGAGTGGTAAGCATTAGGTAACCTGTCTACCACATAAGGAGTGGTTCTGGCCCAGAATTTGTAGTTATTGGCCATTTGGGCGGTCTTCCATCTCTCTCAACTTTCTGATTTGAAGGCCTGCATTTGCACTTGTTTCTGTCCTGTAACTCCTGGGCTCATCTCATTTGCTCACTCAAAAAAAAAAAAAAAAATTATCTGCTTTTACTGTATTTGTGTTTCTTCCTACTTTATTTTGCTTTTGCGTCATCTTAATAGTACTCAATTGTATTTATTACTGCTTGGTGTAACTCATTCTAAGCCTTTTAGTTTAAGCACTTGGGCTTCAGACCAGTTGTTTTACATTAGGAAGGTTTGTGGCCTGCACTGTAGTGGCAGGACAGGTAGCTTACATCCTTCTAAGTTGGGAACTGCTGATTGAGGGCTCAGTGTCTGTTATTCTAAAAGTGTATTAGTTCTGGTTTAAGCACTTGGGCTTCAGGCCAGTTATTTTACATTAAGAAGGTTCGTGTATCAATATTCGTCAAAGATACCCACACCTTCAGGTTGGTGGCACAGCACGAAGCATCAGAGACTATCCATGTGCAACTAACAGTGGGTAAAACTGCCTTCCAGTTTATAGCCTGCTACAGACCACCCTCCCACACCCAGGAACCCCACTCGGCCTTCCTGAGAACACTGGAAAATATGAAGGTCTCTCCAAACACCATTAAACTGGGCGACTTCAACTACCCAAACATAGACTGGGAGCATTACTCTAGCTCCAACACCCTAGCCCAAAGGTTCCTAGAATTTATAAACTCAAATGCTATGGAACAACTTGTTACCACTCCCACAAGAGGGGAAAACATACTGGACCTGATCATCACCAACATGGGGACTCTATGCTCCAGACCAGAAGTGTATCCCTCACTGGTAAGATCAGACCATAAACTAATCTCACTGGATATTCACATCCCAACCCCACCCCCTGCTCAGAAAACCACAGTGAAAAACTTCTAAAGCAAATTTCACACTCCTCAAAACCGAGGTGGAATCCTTCAAAGCCCCCGAGCCTGTGGAAAATATGGCCCAGACGGCAGAATCCTTTATAAACGCATTCTATGAACACCTTCAGGAATGCATGGATCATGCAATCCCAAATAAAACCAAGACCCAATCCTCCAAAGGCAGACGTCCTGTCTGGTGGACCCCAGCCATAAACAAACTATACAACAGAAGGAGGAAGCTACTACATGATAGAGCAAAATCCCAAAAAGGGAAGGCATCTCTGATCAGTATTAGCAAAAAACTACGGGCACTCATAAAATCGTCTAAGGCCAGCTTTGAGAGAAAAATTGCACAGGACACTAAGGATAATCACAAGGCTTTCTTTAGTTATGTTAGGAACCTGGGTGGAAATTCCCAGATATGCTCAGAATTAGTCCAAAATGACAAAAAATACATCAAACCCACAGACATTGCCAATATTCTAGCTGACAGGTTCAGCGCAAACTTCTCCCCCCCCTTCCCACCAAAAGGGCAAATATCTATCCCAGCAGAGTACTGCCCCCCTGACATCTCAGATGCTCAGGTAAGAGCCGCCCTCTCCAAAGCAAAAAACACAGCATCAATGGGACCAGATGGTGTCTCAGGCTGTGTCCTACATAAACTCCAAGAAGAGCTAAACCCAAAGATAAAACTACTGTTCAATCTCAGCCTTACTACAGAATATGTACCCAGAGAGTGGCATACAACAACAGTGGTTTCTCTCCACAAAGGTGGTGCCTCAACGGATCCTGGAAACTATCGCCCCATAAGCCTGACTAGCTTGGTCTGCAAAGCTATGGAAAGGATCATCATGGACCTCATAAATAAAGATATTGGGGACCTACAGACACTGGATCCTACCCAGTTCGGCTTTGTTAAGGGCAGATCCTGCCTCTTAAACCTGGTCGATTTCTTTGAAACAGTCACCAAGGCCATTGACGAGGGGAAGGTGGTCCACACAGCCTACCAGGACCTCGCAAAAGCCTTCGATACAATACCCCACTCGGGCATTATAGATAAGCTAACCAGCTTAAATATAAACCCCTATGTCACTAGATGGGTTGCAAACTGGCTCAAGGACAGAACCCACATGGTTAGAATTGTGGAGCCATGTCAGACTCCAAACCAGTTACAAGTGGCATCCCACAAGGCTCAGTCCTGGGACCTCTCTTGTTCGGTATATATTTCTCGGAGGTACAGGCCAACACGGAAGGACTGTGGCTGACCAAGTTCACAGATGACTGCAAACTGGGCACCATAATTGACTCTCCAGCCGACACAAGCATCCACCAAAAGGGCCTCATAGAAACAGACAACTGGTGCCAGAGCCATGGCCTCAAGCTAAATGCAAAAAAGTGTATAGTCATCCCCTTTGGCAAAAACAAAGTGCCCACAAATTACCACATAGGTGGTAATCCATTAAGTACAGAAGAAGTAATTAGGGACCTGGGGACCCAAGTTGATAGCAATCTCTCATTTGACAACCACGTGGCCAAAGTGGTTAGAAAAACATTTTATATAGCCCACCTAATCATGAAGGGATTCACATCTAGATCAGGGGAGGTCATCGTGCCTCTTTACTCATCCCTCATCAGGCCCATAATTGAGTACAATGCCCCTTTTGGGATGTACCTTACCAGACACCTGCAGCAACTGGAAAGACCCCAAAAGTACCTCACCAAGAGGATCAAATGGCTCAAACAGATGCCATATGCTGCCCGGTTAAAGAAACTCCAGCTCTATTCAGTGGCATACCGCCTGCTCAGAGGCGATCTGTGCCTGACATATAAAGCCATATCCAACCCGGAATTAATGGACATGCTGCACCTCAGAAAATCCAAATCCCATCGAGCTACGTGCTCTAGAGACTTGAACCTCAGCACTGAAATAAATAGGACATGCTGGAGGGACAGATTCATAACCCAGAGGCTCCCTTCACTCTGGAATAAAATCCCAGGCCAGGTTAGGCAGAGTCCCTCATTGACTCTCTTCAAGAGGAATCTTCATGAGTGGATGGGAGATCATAGGTTTACCCCAGGTATCACTTCTGTGTCACTGTTAGACAGAGGCACAGTATGCTAACCTCGAAAAAGGGGATAGCAAAATTAATTTAAAATGGGTGGTGAAAGCCAAACACACTCTGGCTAGGCTTATAAATGCCCTAGGGCAGATAGCCTAGTATGAACCTATGAAACTATAAACTCACTAAACTAGGTATAAATCCCTATGTCACAAGATGGGTTGCCAACTGGCTCACTGACAGAACCCACACTGTGAAAGTAGCAGACTCCAAATCCAACTTCAGACCAGTGACAAGTGGAGTACCACAGGGTTCAGTCCTGGGTCCTCTTCTGTTCGATATCTACTTCTCTGAAGTACAGGCCAACACAGAAGGTCTTTGGCTAATGAAGTTCGCAGATGACTGAAAACTAGGAGCCATAATCAAAACTCCAAAAGATGTGGACATTTTACAAAAGGGCCTCGCTGAGACAGATGCCTGGTGTCAAAGCCATGGCCTCAAGCTCAATGCCAAAAAGTGCATTGTCATCCCTTTTGGTAAAAACTCAGTACCCATGAACTACCACATTGATGGTAGTCTACTTAACACCGAATGTGTGATAAGAGACCTTGGGGCACAGGTGGACAGTAGTCTCTCCTTTGATAATCACATCGCCACAGTAATCAGGAAATCCTTCTACGTGGCACACCTCATCATAAAAGGTTTCTCATCCAGGAAAAAAAGAGGTCATTGTTCCCCTCTACTCATCACTCATTAGACCCATGATAGAGTACAGTGCCCCTTTTGGTATGTACCTCACAAGACATCTACAACAACTGGAAAGGCCACAGAAATACCTCACAAAGAGGATTACTGGCCTCAAGGAGATGCCCTATACAGACCATCTAAAAAAACTGCAGCTTTACTCCATTGCATATCGCCTACTCAAAGGCGATCTCTGCCTAACACACAAAGCTATGTCAAACCCAGATCTTTTAGACATGCTCCACTTAAAGAAATCCCAATCCCTATGAGCTACACGCTCTAGGGACCTAAACCTTGCCACCACAATAAACAGAACATGCTGGAGGGATAGATTCCTGTCCCAGAGACTTCCCATACTCTGGAACAAACTACCTATCTATATCAAACAAAGCTCCTCATTAGCACTCTTCAAGAAAAATCTTGATGATTGGATGGGAGATAGGAAATTCACCCCGGGGATCACTTCTGTGGCTCTGCTCGACAGTGGCACAGGAAAATAATTTTCTTGGGTGGCGAAAGCCAGGGTACCTATGGCTAGGCATATATAGGCCCTAGGGCCAATAGCCTAGTACCTACCTATGAACCTATGAACCTATATATATATATATATATATATATATATATATATATATATATATATATATATATATATATATATATATATATATATATATACTAGCTGTACCCGGCCATGCGTTACTGTGGCTCAGTCTGGTTAAATGGAAAAGAAAGAAAAGAGAAAGCGCACCTTTCTAATATGTTTAATTTCACAATGCTTGTGGGTATACAATATTTTTTGTTGTTCCATTGTCTGTGCAGATATAGAGATTGTCTGGTTTGCCGACTCTAGAACACGCAACATAGAATTGTCCATGTGAGAAGCAATCCGTGTGTAGATCTAAACCGCACAATTCTAAAGATTGGCCCTGAGCTTTGTTGATGGTGATTGCAAACGCCAATCAAATTGGGAATTGCAATCTCTTAAATTGAAATGGCATATCCTTTGGAATCATAGGAATGCGAGGAATGAGGACATCTTCACCTTTGAAAGGTCCTGTCAAGATTGTTGCTTCTATGACGTTGCTCATTAATTTTTTTTACTGCAAGCCATGTGCCGTTGTAAAGCTTTGGCTGGTTGATATTTTGCAACATGATAATTGACACACCGATTTTCAGTTGCAGTACGTGTGGTGGCATCCCTGGCAGATTGAGTGAATTCAAAAATTCTGTTGGATAATTGACCGTTTCATCTGCTTCCACAATAGTGTCGACGGACTTGTATGTGACTGCCTCACTTTGAATGTTAGACTGAATAATATTGTTAAGTTCGTAGACGTCTTTGTTCTTGGCCGCAAGAATAGCTCGTTCAGTCAGCCAATCGTGATTCTTAATAATTGGTTTGAATATTGGGAAATACTTTTTCAACCAATTCTTCTTTTGACATCACTAAATTGCAGAAGTTATGAGGCAATGAAATTCGTCCTAAGGTCAGATCAACCGGCACCTTTCCGTTCCCAATTTCCAGCAATTGATGTGAGAATATCTCAGCTGATCGATCGTTTTGCAGCTGGACACGCATATTTGTAGTTAATTTTAATGTATTTACGTGTCACCACAAAGTTGACTATTTCAGGCAAGCATTTATTTCGTCCGCTGGTGTCAATCGAGAACGAAGCAGATCTGAAGCTGCAGAACGCGATTGGCGTGCTCACAACCATGTATCCTCAAGTCTGGCTGCACGTCGCTCTGCTGCTTCCTCGGCACATATTTGAGCCATTCTTTGTCTGTTTCGCTCATTCGCTGATGCCCGTTCTTCCTCAGTTTGATTTGCAATTACTCATCGCACTGCTTCCACTCCGTGAGTACGACGACCTAAGTTTGATCTTCTGTGAAGCATTATTTGGATGAACTAAAGCAGATCAATTGCACTGAAAAAGAAGAAAGAATGTTATAACAAAAACATATAAAATTGCATATTTGTATACAAATATATAGAATCCATAGTAGGCATATAAAAACACACACGTATTTGAATGCAACGTGTGACATCTATATAATAGTAGGTATATAAAAACACGTGCGTATTCCAATGCAAGATTGTGTGAAAATTTCAAAGCAATTGGTGAAGAACTTTCAGAAATTTAAGATTTTGAACAAACGAATATTTATATTTTTATTGATATATATATATATATATATATATATATATATATATATATATATATATATATATATATATAGATAGATAGATAGATATGCTAGATAGGTTTTTATATATGTATTTATGTGTTGGTTTTATTAATATATCAATATATATATTTATATATATTTTTATTTTTTTATTTTAATATATATTTGAATAATTTGCCTGCACCTTATAGCTTGTATTTTGAGTTTTATTGTGACCTTCTATCAGTTATTGATATACATGGTTCATTTTCACTTATGTTTTCATATTATGTTTCTTAAGAAACTCATCAGTGGTTAAAATAAGTTTGATTGATGAATTTATTGCTTAATTGTTTGATTGCTTGTATATGTCTATAAATGTAAGTGATGTTATACTGTGTATTCATTGATTTCTGAAGAAACATCAGTTGGGGCGTGAAAGCGCTTACTACTAAATTAAATTTTATTTGTATTGCATAGACTTGCTCTAGCTGTGTTGCTCTCTCCTTTTTGCTGTTGGGATTGTGCTGATATATTGAGGAGAGCTTTACACACTTAAAAGTAGAGTGTTGTTTCTTAAAGAAAGGGAAGTTATCTACGGCTGGGATAGTTTATATAGCTAAGTGCTCTGGATGCAAATGTTTCTACATAGGGAAAATGGAAAGAGCTTTAAGAAAATGATATATGAGCAATATTATAACATAAAAAGAAAAAACAAGAGCAGTGCCTTATTTAAACATGTGTGTGTGTGTGTGTGTGTGTGTGTGTGTGTGTGTGTGTGTGTGTGTGTGTGTGTGTGTGTGTGTGTAAAAACTATAAAAAATGTATTTTGCTATTATAGAGAAAACAGAAATTAATCCCCTTGGTGGGGATTGGGAAAATTTCCTCGATAATAGGGAATTACTGTGGCAATTTAGACTCAATGCCCACATATTCCCTTGACTGAATGATATTTTATCCACTCGGCCTGTTTTAAGGCTGAGAGCTGCCAAATCATATGTTTATTATATATTATTTAATTGTTATGAACGTTATAAAGATGAATTTATTCAATATGAAGGTTTTATATATTTTTACTACTTTTCAATGTATTATTTTTAACAACATAACTAAGTGTATGTGGGTGTGTATCTTTAATTTGAATGTGATGTTTGTTGGATCCTATAAAAAGAAATGATGTCTAGTGAAATAATCATTCTGATGAAATGAAAAAGATGAAAAAGAATGCAACTAAAATTACTTGCTTTTATGGTGAGATACCATACATTTTGTGTCAAATAATCAAGTCTGCCAAAAAAAAACATGAAACTGAAGCATTTTAAAAAGTCACCAGGTGCATAGCAGTCCTGACATTAACGTTAATGGATTAAAGAAATAAACTGAGATTCTTGTTCTTTTACTAAGTAAAGAAAAAAGAGCATCTGTGACAAGAGACCTGGAGTGTACTTTATAGGACTTTAGGCATTGCCAAAACAGTAGGATATAAAAAGTTGAGTTGAACACATGCAGAGGGTACTGATATGAATAACTCATTGTTTCACTGCTGATGAATCATACAATTTGTTATAAGCTCGATATGTCCTATCGATTCATATAACCAAAGGAAAATGCTGCTGTGATATCTAAAACTTTTATGCAGTAGAAAAGGACTTAACTATTTTGATGCTGTAATTGAGTAAATGAAAGTAGCATGAGATATTTCTCATTGCATCATGACTTCTAGCCCCATAGTGTTTTTTTTTTTTTAATTTTTTTTATTTCCCTTTTCCCTTAAATCTTCCCGGCACCTAGCCCTGTCAAAGTTTAGTTCCCTTCTAAGGCCACTAGATGGCGGCATAAAACAGGAGTGCTTGAAGCACACGACTTAAGAACAAACTTACCAGGAATAACCCTTGTACTTTCTCTTTCATTCACTCGCATATACCCCAATCTCTATAAGGTGTACTCCACCTACTGTATTTCTGCCCCCTACCTGCATCATTCTAAATTCTAAGACCACACAGTGCTCAGGATCAATGGTGAGAGTGTGGAGAGTGTTAAGTGTATGCAATTTCTGGATGTACATATATCAGAGGATCTCTTGTGGTCTGGAAACACTAGCTAACTGGTCAGGAAAGCACACCAATGCCTCCACTTTTTAAGAAGGTTGAAAAAAGCAAAGCTTCCTCCTAATATTCTCTCCACCTTCTATAGAGGTGCAATAGAGAGTGGTTTGTTGTCCTTTTCCAGAATTCAATGATAATCTCTTTGGTCTTGTTTACATTCAGGTCAAGGTTGTTCCTCTTGCACCAACCAATCAGAGATGCCACCTCCTCTCTGTACACCCTTTCATCCTCCTTTGTGATGAGCCCCATGACTGTGGTGTCATCAGCAAACTTGATGATATGGTTGGACTTGTGCTTAGTATAGCAGTCGTGGGTCAGGATGTTGAATAACAGTGGGCTGTGAACACATCCCTGTGGAACCCAGTGCTAATCATGATGCACTTTGATGAATTCTTACCTGAACACACCCTCTGTGATCTCTCAATCAGGAAGTCCAAGATCCAGTTACAGATATGTTTACTGATTCCTAAATCTGCCAGTTTTTCTATTAGCTGCATTGGTACCACCATATTAATTGCAGAGCTGAAGTCTATGACTAGCATCCTCACATAGTTGACTTTGCTCTCTAAAAGCTCAAGGGAGATGTGTAGGGCTACTGATATGGCATCAGCCATGGATCGGTTAGCTCTGTACGCAAACTGCAGAGGGTCAAAATCAGGAGAGAGGCATGATGAAAGATGTTTAGATGTTGAATTTAGATAGGACAGGATGCATTCTAAATTCTAAATTCAAAGGTACTGCTTAAAATAGCAACCTAGTTGCTGACTACAGTACCTAGATAAGGAGTGCACTATACCTGCATTCTAGCATTCCATTTTATTATTTAGTTTCTCTTCCTGATTGTTTTTTTTTTTTCTTCAAACTTCGTGCCACTTTCAGCTGGGCCAACACGCTCCATTCGCCCTCGCTACGCTTGGGCTCATTCCGCTCCCGTACCTTACCCCCATTCTCATCCACCCCCAAGTCAATTGCATTTATATCTAGCCTTGCCCCACCTAGCCCATCAGCACCCAACCTCACACCACCACCTCACAGTCACATGACCAACCATCCCCTATAACACTTCCACACTTCTAATACATACTCCAACCCTATCCCTCTCCTTACTCACAGCAAATTCCTCCCACTAACCATACCTTCCATTACTGCTCACTCCCACTACTATTATATCTTGCTCAAATCTTTACTTACCACCTATTACTTTACCTCTAACATACCCCCTACACTACCTCCCTCCCTACTTCTACTTACATCACACCTCTAGTACTGTCATCCTCTACCCATACTATCTCTTATCTTTAGATCCTAAACTATTGAATGACAAATTTTATATTGTCATTTCTAAGGAAGAAGTACACTCTATTATTAGATATGTTACAAATACAATATCAGACATATATCAATCTGGTCTGATAACGAAGGAGTTATTTGAGTATCTCATAGTTAAGACTCCACTTATACCACAGATTCAAGGCCTCCCCAAAATCCATAAAAACATGGGCGAACCACCAATGAGACCCATTGTTGTTGGGGGTGGATGGGTGACCGAACATCTTTCGGTCTATGTTGAGAAATACCTACATCCTATATTAGCCAAGAGCAAACATATTCTGAAGGATACTAAAACTTTTCTTTTAGACCTTTATGACTGTCTCAAAGATGCTACCAATATGGATGAATTTATTCTGGTAACGTTGGATATACAGTCACTTTTTACCATCATTCCCAGTCATATAGGCATTCAATATATTGCAGACTATTTGCATGAGAATAGTGATTTTACCTTAATACAGATAGATTTACTAACACACTTCCTAGAACTAGTTTTAGAAAATAATTTATTTATCTTTCATGATACTATCTATAGGCAACAGGATGGCGTTGCCATGGGGACCCCATGTGCCAACACTTATGCCAACATGTTTTTGGTGCAGTGGGAAGAGACTACCCTATTTATGCTTGAGGAATTTAAGGCACATGTAGTCTTCTATTGACATTTTGTCGATGACGTTTTCATCTTATGGAAAGGGAGAGATGATGAGTTAGACACTCTTTTTGGAAAAATGAATGAGCTAACAGACTACCTCAAATTTACTATGAAGAGCTCTTCCTTGAGAATAGACTATCTTGACTTGTATATTGAAAGGCTACCTAATGGATTATTTAATACTGGTGTGTCCCGTAAGTCATGCTATCGGAATAGTTTATTAATGAGATCTAGCATGCATCCTCCCCATATATTTAGAAATATTATCAAGGGTCAAGGGATGAGAGCCTCCAGGCTAAATCCCTCCAATTATGGATTCTTGGAGGAATTGGATAGTCTAAGACAGAAATTGATGGATAGGGGATATAACAGATATGAGATAGATGAGCACCTAACAGCAGCAGCAGGTTGTAGAGATGGAGCAGCTGCACCATACTTTGGACTGAGATTGAATCTAAATAGAGAGGAGCCTACTTATGGTAACCCCATTGTGAAGATTCCCTTCTTCTATACCAGTGATAGAATAGAATTACACAACATTATTCATAAGAACTGGTCCATCTTACAAGTAGATGGAGAAATAAGTAAGATTGTAGGTGAACATCCACATTTTTTATACCGTAATAAAATGAACCTCAAGAGGATGCTTTGTTATCCTAGGGACAAATATGTACCCTCTGATGATGGCCATACAAAACCCTGTTCGCATTGTAATTTTTGCATACACATAGATCAGAGTAAGAGCTCTTTCCATCCTAACCTGCACAGAGAATTTAGAACTTCAGCCATCGCTGACTGTATGACATCTCATCTTGTCTATCTAGCTGTATGCCAGAGATGTTCTTCATTTTATGTTGGTAAAACCAACAGACCCTTCAGGGATAGAATACGTGAGCACATTTATCACATTAGGAAGCATCTGGCGCATAATGCTCTAGCCAAGCACTCTATGCAAAATGATGAAAGTCATACTTTTTTATTTCGAGCTTTAGAAGTTATTCCACCAAGTATACGAGAAGGGGACATCAGGAACCATACTGAGTCTAGGGAGAACAAGTGGATTATTATGTTAAGGGCTGATAGAGGATCAGGACTTAATGAAAGGGCATCCATAAAACCCTCATTGAGAAAACGTCTTAATGTTAGATAATATTAGATATATATGGGTACATAATTATGGACACATTATATTTATATATCTTTTCTGATATATTCTTGACATATTTTATTTCATTTATCTTTTCACTGTATGATTTATTGATTTGTTCTATATATATATATATATATATATATATATATATATATATATATATATATATATTTATATACCCTTTATATATTTTTTTTATGTGTATATATATATATATATATATATATATATATACTTTCGTATTCTTCATATCATGTATATATCTATTATGGCACATGTACTATGTCGATTTTGTGTACTGGTTTTTAGATTATGTCTGTTTTACATCTTTTATTGTGACTTCTATATATGCTCTGAATACCTACATATTTATGTACTATTTAGAGAATGAATCAACTAGTGTATGTCACTGGTACACGTTGCACCTTTAAGGCATTAATTGATGTAGAATTTTGATTGGTTATTTATTTTTTAAATTTGTGTATAAAATGTTGTAAGTGAATGATTTTTATCTATGGATCTGATGAAGCTATAAGCGAAAGCACGCTTATCCATTCTTGTCTTGAAGAATAAAACATCATTGTATTTTACATTTCCGCTTTTGCTCCATTCTTACTATATATATATATTTTTTATTACTTTGGACTTTGTAGAAGTATAGCTACGGAGCATTTACCTGGTTGGATAGCAGTGAACTTTTTGCTTTTGATTATTTCAATAACTAAACAGTATTTCTTCTCTTCACACTTACTCAATTCTATGAAATCCATATAAATAGTATGGAACGGATATGGTGGTATAGGAAAACTTCCTTGTTTGGTTTTAAATGCCCCTTGTGCATGGTGCTTGTTACAAGTATGACAAGCTGCACAAAATTTTTTTGTGTAGTTTGTGTATCCATATGTTTGGAATATTCGGTTTAGTAACTGTACCATCCCCCCTGTTGAGACATGGCACTGCCCATGGCTCAACAAAGCTGCATATCTAAATAAATTAGACGGTAATATCGGTTTTCTCTCTTTGGAAATGTACAGTCTGTTTTCAAGAATTGCACCTCGTTTTTCCCATTTTTGCTTTTCTGCTTTTGTAGTAAGCATCTGCATTGTTTTTAACATGTCTAAATCTAAAATCTCAGAGGGTTGTAATTCCTCATTTAAAAATAAAGTTTCTGAGTCTGAGGCTGCTTGCTTTGCAGCTGCATCAGCTCATGCATTGCCTTTTGAAATCTTATCCTGTTGTTTTGTATGAGCTACACATTTACAAATAGCTACTTTGGTAGGTAACTGAATAGATTCTAATAATTCCAAAATAAATTGCGCATGATTAATAGGTTTTCCACTAGATGTTATCATTCCTCTATTTTTCCATTGTTGCGCAAATACATGTACTGTAGAAAAAGCATACTGACTATCAGTATATATGTTTACACACTTGTTTTTTGCTAAAGTACATGCCCGCGTCAAAGCTATCAATTCTGCTGCTTGTGCAGATAAGTTATGTGGTAAGGATTGGGCTTCTAAAATTTCAGTGTCTGTAACTACTGCATACCCTACTAGATTCTTGCCTGTAGGGCCCCTTCTGCATGAGCCGTCCACGTAATATGTCACCTCGGCATTATCCATGGGCTTATCTGTAAGATCTTGTCTAGGTAAAGCTAACTGTTCAATTTCCTGCAGGCAGCTGTGTGGTGTGCCATCCGCAGGAGTTGGAAGTAATGTTGATGGATTTAATGTCGTACATCGTTCAATTGTCATATGAGGTTGACTCAGCAATATAGTCATACATGAAAGATGTCTAGCAGGAGAGAGGTATGCTACTTTTTCTTGCAGTAAAATTATTGCAACTGCATGAGGCACTCTCAATGTGAGAGGGTGGAATAACACCACTGAGGCCGAAGCCTGTACTGCCATTGCAGCTGCAACTACTGCTTGTACACAGTGAGGCAAGGATCACGCCACTGGGTCTAACTGTGATGAATAATAGGCTATGGATATTGCTTGTCCCCACGTTGTTGCGTCAGCACTGACGTCATATATCCTTGTTTGCAATCTACAGTCTGAAAGAACCATTTGTGATAATTCAGGAGTCCTAAAACTAAAGAAGAAGCTATCAACTGCTTCAACCTGCAGAAAGCCGTTTCTGCTTCAGGTGTCCATTGTAAAATATCTTGTGCTGCCATTGGTGTCTTATATATCAAGTCAGTCAGTGGAGCCGATTCCAAAGCATAATTTGGTACCCAGCCCCGACAAAAATTAGTTGTTCCCAAGAAGGACATCATTTCCTTCTTGGTTGCTGGTTTGGGTGCTTGCAAAATTGCTGTTTTTCTTTCTTCATCTAATATTCTACCTTCATTGGATATTACATATCCTAGGTATCTAACTTGCTTTTTCCAAAGTTGTAACTTACTTTTGTTTACTTTGTGTCCTTGTGTTGCTAAAAATTTTAATAACTCTACAGTATCCTCCATGCATTGTTGCTGGGTGGGGGCTGCTAGCAAGATGTCATCCACATAAAGTAGAATCTGGCTACATCCCGGTGGGGTAAACCCTGCCAGGTTGCTAGCCATTTCTTGTGCAAATATTGTTGGGCTCTCACTATATCCCTGTGGTAGTCGAGCATATGTATACCTTTTACCCTGAAATGTAAATGCAAACCAATATTGACTATCAGGATGTATAGGTATCGAGAAGAAAGCATTGCTGATATCTACCACAGAGAAATACTTCTGTTGCGGTTTTAAATCATTTAACAAAGTATGTGGATCTGGCACCGTAGGTGCTCTAGGTATTACTGCATTATTCGCAGCTTGTAAATCCTGAACCATCCGCCATTCCCCATTTGCTTTCTTAACAGGAAATAGGGGTGTATTACATGGTGAATCAGGAGATTCTACCAGTACTCCTTCTTTGAGTAATGCTGCTATTATAGGTTTGATTCCTATTTCTGCATCCTTTCTCAAAGGGTATTGTCTTTTCTGTGGTCTAAATGCTGATTTTGGGGTAATTGTAACTGGTCCTGCTGTTCGAATGAGTCCTACATCTGACTTGCCTGTTGACCAAAGAGTTGTTGGAATTTCACATAAGGCCTTTTCTTCTTCTTCTAATAAAAATGCTAATCAGCTGTCCTTGCTAGATTGCAAGTGTACAGCTGGATGTGTCTGTGTCAACCAATTCAATTTTTGTTTCTGTATCCCTTGTTCTGACAGTTCTAAATCAGTCTGTTTCTCCCATCTTGTCACCTTTTCTCCTAAGTCTGCCCATTTTAAACTTTTATTCTTTGTCAAGGTGACATGTGGTAATTGATTTGATCTATATAATCCAAGGAATTCTTGAGGTAATGAACAGCTAACTACACTGTTCCCCTCAGTATCCCAGTACAAAGTACGCAATACTAATCTAGTTGCACGATTTCTGAACAATTCTTGCTCATACTCTCTATCAGGTCCTGGTGTAGTACAGTTGTATAGAGTACAGTGTAACAAATGCTGTCGATCAATGTCAAGGGAGGGGGCTTTACTGATGGCTACGTTCATCAGTTCCTCAGCTACTGCCCCTGGACCAGTCGTGACTGGGTCCTGGCTGTACCAGTAAAAAGTTTCACCCTCCGATCGCACTACAAAGGTATCCATTTGTCTCTGCGCCTCCATACCTTGTACAGTTGGAACTACTGCTATGCCAAATATCTGCATAAGGTCCCTGCCCAATAGGTTTACTGGACACTTTTCAGAAACAACAATTTTACTTCTCTGGGTCATTCCTGAAACAGGGTCAGTTATTGCTATATCATGGGAAAGTGGTTCCCGTATAGTTGTCTGTTTGCTGCTTTTACTAGTATATAATCAGGTGATTCGGAATGTTCTGGTAACTTGGAGGGGTGTATCAGGGTCCGTGACGCTCCTGAGTCACACAGGAAGTTGACTTCCCTTCCCTCCACCAGAAGTGTAACTTCCGGTTTCGTATCTGCTAAGTAGAGCTCTAAGCTCAATAATGCTAAGTCCAAAATTTCACTTTCTTCATCCTCCATATCTACTTGCACTTCCTCTATTCCTTCTATCACATTTACATTTGTTTTTTGTTTATTAACTTTTCCTGATAATTTCTGACTTTCGCATGATGTATCTTCGCTATCATATAGTCAGTCCTCATCTCCCTTATCTTCTGTAATTACCTTTTTGTTCTGCTTACAATCCCTTGCTAGATGTCCCTTTTTCCCGCACTTGAAGCATTCACCTCTCTTTTTCCTCTCTTCAAAATATTCTGATCGTTTGTCAGACTGTTTGTTTCCCTGGGCATTCTTCTTGCCCTTTTTACCTGATTGTAACACAAATACTTCGGCTCCGTCTTCAGCAGTGAAGACTTATGCCTTCTTTTTCTTTTTACTATTAAAATGTCTTTCAGCATGTCTAGCGTATTCAAGTAAGTCTTGTAGCCTCCCTGTTCGATGGTCTATCATATGCTTCGTAATGAAGCTACTAATAGGTGCAATGCAACCTTTCAAAAATGCATTTTTCAATTGTTGTTCATATGGGGAATCATTTGTTTGGTTCTCAGGAACCGACATACCGCTATGATTATTAAAACATTCTAATAATATAGCATAGTACCCATCTATTGTCTCATTTTCCTGTTGTATGCATTGATTAATGCAAGTCCAGTCTGCTCTAGGTTTCCATTTCTCAGAGATTCGGTCTGTAAGACCTTTCACTCTGTTGTCTAATTCTGCATCACTATGTGGGAGGGGTTTGAGCTCTGCATTACGAGGATTCCAGGTGCCACAAATCATGTGCCAATCTGGACCTATAATTTGTCTTACTACTTTCTCTACTTCTTCCCCATTCAAGTGGTAACTCAACCTCATGCCTTGTAAATCTTCCAAAAATTTCGTAAAATTAACTTTCGGATGGGGGATTCCCTCAGTAGCTTTCCGGATATCCTCTGGTGTCCATGGTATATATACTAAGAGTGTTGGGTCCTGCCCTTCCTGTCCTGCCTGAGGATTTGGAAACTCTATAAGTGGGCATATTTCTTCCTCACTCTCATCCTGTAGGTTTCTCTCTATTAGATATGATTCTGCATCCCTATGTATTTTACGTGTCCGGGACCTAGTTTCAATAGGATCTCTAACAAATGGTTGTGGTCTTGCTGAAACTTCAGGATAACGCGGAGGCGGACCAGCCTGTCCACTCGCTTCATATCCTGAAAAGGGTAAGGGAGGGGGCAAGGGAGGAGGAGGAGCTGTTGCTATTACTAAGTTATTATCTTCTTTGTCTAAAAATAATGTTTTTGAATTTTTCAGCTTCTGTTCTCTACGATTTGCTTCCTCAATCCACCTGTGTGCCTGAGGAATGCCTAATTGGCATTGCTTTTTTGCCTGACCTCCCGCATCAGATTTAAGTTGCTTAAGAAGTTTAACTAGTGAAGTTTTATCTAGTTTACCATCAAATTCATATTTGTTAACCCATTTCGTATACTACCTAACGTTATCGGAACGTTGTAATTGCATGTATTTTGCGTCTTCGGTTACGGGCGGATCTCGCGATGTTTTAGTGCACTGATTTCCCATGGCAAAGAAAATGTTACGTAACCCTTCTTATCACGTGATATCAGAAGTTCAGTTCCTTTTCACAGTTTATCTAGAATAACTGCCTACCTTATTCTGTTACCCTGATCTATGACCAAATATACAGTACTTCCTCTTGTCCCTGATCTGCATAACAAATCTTGACAATAATATACTGTAACCTAGTCCTTGATCTAAAACAGAAAAAAGGCAAACCTTCCTACCTGAGCCTCCGGTATTGAGTCGTCCAGTATCTGCTCTTCGGCCACAGATCAGAAAGTGGCCAGCCTCTTTAAACGACAATTCAGTCGGAGGTCTTTTCACCCAAGAAGAACCATTTCGGTAACTTCTCCTGCGCAGTATTCGACCACCGGTAGACTCTGATCTGCAGCTGTCCGAGGGAATTCCGGCTAAGAAGGACCAAACTGTTAAATAAAATCAAGAATTCAATACACAGGAGGTTCAGGTTCAAAAGTTTACTAGTGTACACCAGGAGGCAAAAAACGTACAAGTACAGAATTTTGTCTAACATGAAACAGGAAGCACACCATTTTATATAGTCTTAACATTCAAGCTGTGCCCACCTTACTGACGTGGTATGTCACAGGGCATCTACATCACTTTAGCTTACAGTCCTCTATTCATAAAAACTGCTGATGCTGTATATTTTAAAAAAAGTTTTCCTCTGGTAACAATACGGCCTTGCTATCCACCTGGTCAGACATAATGTCTTTCTGTAAAGTTACTTCTTCAAGGTTTCACATCAGTTCGAATACAATGGTGGATTCAATCTTCTAATACACATCTTTGTTCACTGTAACACTTTCCCACCAGCTGCATGCTATCTTAGTAACACATATACAAGGCCAAATCATCCCAGCAGGAAAGAGCAGAAGATTTCATTATTTCACATATTTAATTTCCTGACCCAGCAGATAATCACTTGTGAAAAGCATAAACATTAAAACTTGCTAAGCTAGCATCTGCCAGGGCCGGAGGTCAGTTTGCTTCAAGTCACACTGCAGTTTCAAAACTACTTTACATTTACACATGAATTAATCCTTTCTGTTATATGATTAATAGAATAAAATGCACTATATACTACTTTGCTTTTAAACTAGCATTTCTCATATATTCAAATACACATTTTTCTAACAGTTAACAACATCTACATAATCATGGAGGTACATATAAATGGGATACCTACCACATACTGACTGCTTTACATACCGACGCAAGTAATCCCGAGGCTTAAGGTCTGGAAGAACACTGTACCGAAACACCAGATGCACGAGGTGTAATCTCACGATGTTAATGGACAGTTAGTCAGTGCTTCTGGTGTTGCCGTTTGGGTAGGTTACTGTGTGTACGTGTGTTTCTTAGGGCTGTAGTGTGTGTAAGTGTGTGTTCTGTGTGTGGTGTGTGTTGTTGGGGGACTGTAATGTGTGGCTGTGGGTTAGCTTTGTGTGTCTGTTTGCGCGACCTAGGATGTAGAATATTAAAGTAGTGTGTGGGGCGCAGACACCTACATGGGTAGGGGCTTGGCCACCTGCTCATACATAGTGTAGGATGGTTTGTTTGGATGTGTTGGGTAGCAGTGTGTCTGTGTGTGCATGTGTGTGTTCCATGTTCATGTTACCTTTGTGAGCTACTTTCGATGTCAGTAATGTGGGGTATGGGAATCTTTTCCCAGGACTGTGTGTGTCAGAACACTGTGGTTTCAGAATTCCATAGGTTTCCCGTATACAGCGGTTGAAGTGTTCACATATGTGTATAACATAGACCATAGCAATCACACATTCTGCCACTACCAACCTTTATGAACAAAGGATATGGAGAGTATATACCTATACACCACAATGATAGTGTTACCACCTGTTCCACTTTGCGAGGGACACTTCCTCTTTGGGCGGTTGTGTCCTGACCAAATATATTAAACGTGGCAAATGTCCTGGGATTGTAGGACATAATTATGTCCCATATGTACTGTAATAGTTGCATACAATAGTTATTTCTGTATCTAAAGTACCTACATGGTACAGGAAACAGGATAATCTACTAAACTGCTACAAGAATAAGCTTATAATTAGGCAAGAAAGGAAAGTTCTATCCCTTGTACTGACTGTGGGATTGTGTCGGCCTGTAAAATCATATGTGTGTCCCAAAAAGGACCCACCATGGACATATGAAAAGGTGGCAACCCTAGCCAAAGAGGGTCAGTCACCAACACAACTACGATGACTGCAAATACCTATGATGGAAATACACAGCTATCATGTAGCAACACGTTATTACTTTCAGATGTATTACTGAGGGGATTAAAGGACTAACATCACCTGCATGCTATACAGGAACCACATAAGAGTGCCTTAATGAATCAGCATGCAAATACCATTGTATTAGTCCACAGAAGAATGGGTGTTCAAATAGGGAAAGAACCCTCACACAGATAGCGATTATGTATAAAAGCAGTTCCTACACACCTGCATTTGCTAAGCACACCCACCAACATCACCCCCACACCCAAACATATTACAGTACAAACTGTAATAACATCACAAATCGTTCACACACTGTACTACATCTGCAGAAGCCTTAACATACCTTGTCAGAGACACACTAGCATGGCCCTAAGTGAAATAGCGGCTGTTATACAATGGAACAGCTGCTGATGTAATAGGGTTTGCTTGCACTAATCCCATTTCAGAGGGTTGTGCATACACCGGGATGTGTTAGCAATTAGTAAGTAACAGCACAGTATGCTACACTTCTACACCAAATCAAGGATGTCTGGTGAGCACACTGTACACCACATAACAGTTCATGCATAGCCATACAGCCTTGAGCTGGCCAAATATCCTTGCCAGCCTTAAACATCTGCAGAAGTATCAGGTACAAACAAACCCTGCATAAGTAGCACTGTTCCGAAATATAACAGCTGTACTCACATGTAGAACGAAATCGTCTAGCCATTACACACAGTCCATGAGAGTCATGAAGCTAATATATCTCTGTGTGTCTCCATATAGCTGTTGAAATATATTGCAATAACACATTGAGGCAGTCTCTCTTGAAAGTAAGGCAAGTGGACAACGCTAAAAGGAGTACTCACTTATACACCACTGTTGTCATGGTATCGGCTAATGGAGTAGCTGCACAGCTGATGTGCATCCAATTAACTACTTTGGAACAGCAATTGGTGGACTGGATACCACATGTTACCGATTTGTAACTAGAAAAGGATGTGTCATCACACATTCAAAAACATAACACAAACCGAAAAGGATTGAATCAACTGTTAACGATATGTTGGGTTACTAATAAGGTATGTAGAACAGTCAGTATGTCTGTGTATGTAGTACTATTCTATAGTATTTAAAGTGCAAGCAATCCATATAATGGAAACAGTTATCTTATAGTGATGTATTGTTGTGCATAGTCATGCTTGTAGTATTTGTGTGTACTGCTGTAGGTCACAAGGCAAACACCGCATTCACCACAAGGGATGTTATATAAGGGCTTTGAACAGAAATACTCATCACCAGCCGACATCAGTGGCAGGGTTGGTCCAACAAGTATGTGCTATAACAGAGGATAGTATATGTTGATACATTGTAACTGTAGTCATATGTATGGGTGTAATACAGAGAATAACATGTGGAAGGTTGGGCCACTGTGCAAGTATGTTTTCATTGTGGGATATTGCGCCAATAACTGTAATGTACAGTATTGTAGGCAGATATGTATTACAAGCTACATAGCATTACTGTAATGGAAGGCAAACATTAGTTATGTCAATCGGCATTTACAATACACAATAACAGGATACATATGTCTTTTAGTGAGCCAAGAGTTTATCAGCATGATAGCAAAGTAAAATGGAAGAGCTATTTAACTATCCATGCACATAAGACATGTAATATGTGCAAAGGCAGGTACTAGGCTATCTTACCAAGGGTATCTGTAAGCCTAGCTAGTGTGTGTTGTCTTTCACCACCCCAATAGGTTGGTTCCCTGTGCCTCTGAACGGCCCAGCCAATAGTTCCCTGTGCCTCTGTCCAGCAGACCCATTGCAGTGATCCCTGGGTACATGTCTGTCTCCCATCCACATGGCAACATTTCCCTTAAAGAGTGCTCGTAAGGGGCCCTGCCTGATTTACATTGGAATCACATTCCAAAGCATAGAGAGTGTCAGGGTCAGGAATCTATCCGTTCAGCACGTCCTACTCATCGTTGTGATTAGGTGTATATCCCTAGAGCATGTGGCTCTCAGGGGCTTCTGTTTAGGTGGAGCATATCCAGCAATACAGGGTTGGACATGGGCCTTGTATGTCAAGCAGAGATCACCTGTGAGTATGCGGTATGCAACTGAGTACAGCTGGAGTTTCATAGGTTGGGCTGCATAGGTCATCTGTTTGAGGTCAGTAATCCTCTTGGTGTGGTACTGGTGTGGTCTTCCAAGCTGTTGCAGTAGTCTTGTAAGGTATATCCCAAATGGGGTGTTGTATCCTTTAATGAGTCTGATATGACATGTGTAGAGTCATAATGGCCCCTCTGATCTGGATGTGAACCCATTAGAGATTAGGGGGGCCATGTAGAAGGATATTCTAACCACCTTGTCATTATGGGTATTGAAGGAGAGATTGCTATCTACTGGTGTTTCTGGATCCTGTATTACCTTTTTTGTATGTAGGGGACTAGCACCTATGTGGTAGTCCTTGGGTAATTAGTTATATCAAAAGGGGATGACTATGCACTTTTAGGCATTCAGCTTGATGCCATGATATTAACACTAGGTATCCGTCTCAGTGTGACCCTTCCAGAGGGTATCTGTAACAGCTGGGGAAATAATTATGTCCCCTAGTTTGCAGTCGTCCTGCAAACCTTTTCAGCCAAAGCCCTCCTGTGCTTGTCTGTATGTCAGAGAGGTATATACCGAACATGAGGGGTCCTAGGACTGAGCCCTGGGAGATGGCAGTTGTAACTGGTATACAGCTGGACCTAGGGTATGCAACTCCTACTGTGTGTGTTCTGTCCGTGAGCCACTTTGCAAACCATCACATGACAAAGGGGTTAATGTTCAGGCGGATGGGTATGTTGATAATACCAGAAGGAGGAATGGTGTTGCAAGCCTATGAGAGATCTAGGTAGGCTGTGTGGACCTCCTTACCCTCATTCAATGCCTTGGTAACTGTTTCTAAGAAGCCCACCAGGTTTAGGAGGAATGGTCCAGCCTTAACAATGCCAAACAGGGAGGGGTCAAAGGTTGGGAGGTTCCCAATGTCTCTGACAGTGATCCATGATGTGCACCATAGCCTTGCAGACCAGGCAAGTCAGGCCTATAGGGAAATAGATCCTGTGGTCCCTTTGTGGTGCCACCTTTGTGGAGTGGGATAACTTGCTGTGTGCCATTCATGGAGCACTATGCCCGATGTGAAGCTATTATTGAACATGTTGCATAGGTGAGGAGACAGTACGATCCGAAGTTCATGTAAAATGCAGCCTGGGATGTTGTTCAGTCCATGGATGCTGTGATATTGCCTTCAGAGTGTGCAGATTTGAGAGGGATCTGTCAGGATGTTGCCAATATCCATTGTTTCTGTAATGTTTGTGCCTTTGTGCTGTAACTCAGAGCAGATCTGGTTGTTGACATCAAGGCTCTGTGGTTGTTGTTGGTATTAGTTGCGTTAAAGTTTTCGTAGCTAGCTTTGGAGGATCGTATAAGGGATCTCATTGTCTTACTGAGGCTGACCAGGGATCTCCTCCATGCATGGTATTGTACTCTTGTTTGCAACAGTGTCTTTCTCCTGTAGTACAATATGTTCATGGCAGGGGACCACCAAATTGGTTTAGTTAATTATGAGTATAGCGTCCTGGTTCTGTTTGGGATAGCACAAGCCATGCACTCCTGTAAGTGCTTATAGAGTGCATTTGTGTAGGATTCAGCAGTTGTAACAGTACTGTCCATCTGCATGGGTGTCATGATGTCCACCACGTCTGCCTAAAGAAGCATGTAGTTGGCCTTGTAGACATATTGCACTGTGGTTTGCTTAATGGGGGGTAAGTGCGGGATGTGGATATCAACAGTGTTCAGCACATGGTCTGATCGGACCAATGAGGAGTTGGCTTCACGTGTGGATCACCAGTCTCTCAAGTTGGTAATGACTAGGTCTAGGATATTGTTGCCCCTGGTGGGTGTGTGGATATGTTGAGTCAGGGCATTGGTGTTTATGAATTCCAGAAACCGTTGACCTAATGTGTTGGTACACAAGTAGTTTTCCCAGTTAATGGTGGGGTAGATACAGTGAGGCTTATGTGATGAGTGTAGTGTTGTGCGACTGTGTACCTCCTCCACATGACAGTCAGGGTCAAGCTTGGTTGGAGAGACTTTTACCTCCAGTTTGGCTAGATGAGTGCATCTCTCACACGTTGTAGTGTTGGGTGGTAGGTGGAGAGGCTTGTCTGTGTACATGAGGCAATGTGTACATTGCTTCAAGATGTCCAGATTCATCAGATAGACAAGTGAAAACACTGGCAGTTGACTCTTGGACATGCCTGAATAAAGAACTACATTCACCTAGATAAGTGAGGAAAGTGAGTACAACAGCTACATTACTCTATGCAAGTGAGAAAAGTATTTACAAAACCTGTTCGCCCTTACCTGTAGGTAATGTGGAAGATTGAGTGCTATAGTAAACATTAGCTTACGTACTGTTTACAAGTACTGAACAAGTGCTTAACATGAATAAGTAATCCAGATAGGGTCTTGGATAATATGAAAACAAGGCCCCCTCCCCCCAACAGGTACACAAGCATATATCCATGTACACCACAGGGCCCCTGTACCCACAATAATGCAGGTACAAGCTACACTCAGTCTGCATGGGACCTGCCCACATCACAGGTTGTATCATACACATATGGCAAAACAAGATGCTCTCCACGCACACATCATGTAAAACATAGCTCCATGAGAGGTTGTGTACACACTGAATGGTGCACACCAACAGGTATCACAACCCAACAAAGGGGGAGACACCACTGATAATGGGAAGTACTGCACTACTACCCTGCTGAGTCTGGTCTGGAAGGCCATGCACCTTGTTCACTTAAGTGATGTCAGCAGTACAGATGTAGATGACAGTATGGTTGATGTCACACTGCATATCATAATCTTGCCAGGTCATTGGACATCTTCACCCATACTGTGTACCACCTACACTTGGTATACTAGATGTACATTTCTATGTCACAGGAGTGTTTAGCAACAGGACTGCTCACAGAAACAACACTACAGAAGGTGTCTGAATAATAGATGATCATCGCACCAGTGGCAGCTACAGTATGTCAGGGTTAATGAATTCTATTCCCCCTCATTGTAGTCCATACCTCACAGACAAACAGAAGGCATCTGCCTATTGAAGTATGCGAATGACTATGACCTAGGAACAATAGCTGACTCGCATTGTCACCCCTATGTTAATAAGCCTGTACCCATGAAATACCACCTAGGCAGCGGTCATCATAATGGACACTTGTGTGTGAGGGATGCATCTGAGCAGTTGTCTTTCCTGTGATAGCTACGTCACCACACCCATCTGGGAGTCATATGTGGGAACCCTAATAATAATAGGGTGCCATTCATGAATATAGAGATCATTGTCCAGCCATACAAACCACTCAAGTGACCCATATCAGATCATATACTTCCTTTAAGGGGTATTGGCCATGTGCAGATGGCCTACACCAGCCTTCCCGTTCCCCATCTCCACTATGTAGGATGATGCATACTCTGAATAAATTCATGTCCAACCCAGTGATGTCGGACATGCTACACGTACTCATCCTGATCTTGAACACATACTTCAAGGACATCCACCTACCACATGCTGGACAGATCCTTGTCCCATACACTTGACATAGTCCTGCCATACTATGCATTCCTATCTGTCAAAGCTGCTCATCACTCCCCTCTCAGACATGGTGTGATGACCGCATGGTAATGCATTGTATATGTATCATTAACCCTGTGGATCAGTGATGTGGCACTGCTCCACCTGGCCCCACAGATCCACCTGTCGGCTACTGCCAGGTAACCTTTCATCCTAGATGTATACATGACCCATGGCATATAGCCCACTAGTTGACTTTGACTGTACATGCCATAGTTGATATCCATCCCTGCAAATACCATCTGCCTAGCCAGTGTCCTATGTGTATCACATGTGCAACACAGGTGATACAAGGCAGGATGTTGAATCGCTGTACAGTGCATGTAGATGTATATGGCAGAACACATACATGTAAAACCTTATGTAAGCATGTCTGCAAGGTCATAGGTCATGTCTGTTAAGGCAGTGTAAGTCCTTATATGTGACATATACACTGCATCAAGGTCGACTGTATTAATGTGGACACATCCAGCCATGTGCTGATAGATAAGAACACCAGTACAGGCAAAAAGACATGCCCACATCAAGACAGCAACTACATGGAGTATGAGCGGTGACACACACACACATATATGGTGATAATATCCACTCAACATTGAGTGTCACATGTGTGTGACACAAACACATCAGTGTCATGTAGGTTTGCAAATACAACTATTTAAACTGAAGTAATGCGATACACATGTATGTTCAGCTGTAGCTCTGTATGTCTCTGAGGTACTGTGACCTCTCTCCATCATTATGTCTTCCAGGTATGCCGCGTGCAAGGCTTCCCCCTTTTAAACGCTTGGATGATGAGGCCCTCATCCCATACCTACTCGATAATCATGACATCCTGTTCAGCCATGTGCCACAGGATGCACAGCAGTGGGATGCCCTGTGGATGGAACTTCGCAGGAGGGTTAATGATGTGGGTGGCCACAACCGCACATATCAGCAGGTGCGCAGACACTGTACAGACCTCATTAGATGGGCAAAACAGCATGCAAATGCAATCGCCAGGGAACAAGGTACAACAGGTGGTGGACCACCAACCCAGCCCCCACTCACACGTATCGAGGAGCTGCTGGCCAACCTGGGGACACCTGCAGAACCACATCCACAAGCCTTAGCCGATATTGTGGAGGTGGGTGTCTCTCAACCACTGAGCCTGGAGTTGACTGGTAAGTCAGTACTGTACCTATAACAACTATATTCCATATAGCTGCATGTATCACTGTACAATATGTAATGTAACATCATATGCAAGGCATGTATACACACATGCCGCATACTATAGTATGCTACTCTGTGTATGCACACATCTGCATACACCACAGTATAATCTAATGTACTGGTGTATGTGTTATGCACATTGCTCCCTGTAGCCTTTATACAGGGGTGGATTATGCTCATACTGCTGTGTTACTCCTATTTATGTACCTCTGGCATTCCACGGCAACAAAAGCCTGTTGCAGGTGAGAGTGTTATTATTTATCATGAACCATAATGCACAAATCTATCTGCCATGTGGCCATTCACAACATGTACACATAATGTATGGTCCTGTCACAATAAACAGGTTGGACTTGCAATGCATCACAATGACTATCCATGTGCCACACCTGCAAGCTATGTGAATCATCTCACCGACATGAATCCTCACAAACTTTATTGCCAGATGTGTTGACAGCTGTGCATACAATGGTGGAGGTGCTGTTCACTTTAGGAACGTACAGCAGATCTGATCTACACATGTGGTGAATACAAACAGTACTACACAGTGGGCTGGAGTATGGCCAGCACACAGGTTTCACCGGTGTGGAACATAGCCCTTCTATGAATGTCACACAATGTGATGTGCTATCTTGACATGCCCATGACATCTATTGGCCTGGCTACTACACTGCCTACCTAACCTGAAAACATATCCCACATACCACCCTTTATCTGCATAACCCTATTGTCAGTGGAGCATATATGTCATATGGGACAACACAGACATGTGAAATAGATGTCCATCACTATAATTTGGGCAACCCATGTACACACATGGCCATGGAGGATGGCCAGAGTCATGGAGCAACACACACACACTAGAAGTGTTGTGCTTGTGTGTACACCCTGTCATACAATGGCTACACATGGTTTGGCCATGGTCTTTGTATAATGTTCATAATGTAGATGTGGAACACTAGACATCCTACAGGCCTGTGCACATCTTGTGTAGGAGTAACATCAATCCACCACACAGGATGTATTGAACATCTTGAGGGTATTGCAACATGACAGCAATTACCTGTACAGTACCCACATCAGGTCACAGATACAGTACATTCCCGTTGCTGGTGATAGACATAAATGCCATACTAGCTCCTCGTGTGTGTGTGTGTGTGTGTGTGTGTGTGTGTGTGTGTGTGTGTGTGTGTGTGTGTGTGTGTGTGTGTGGTAAACAGATGTCATGTGGGACATAGTGTAACAACGTGTTCTCCATGTCTGCCCTTAGTTGCCAGGCTGCTGCAATATGGTTGCAGATGTGCAGGGGTGTCAACTGTATACCCATCAGTGACCTGTGTCACAACTTCCACATCATGGTTTAGTGTGTATACACCTCAGTGACGTGGGTCACATTCCACAGTATATATGTATTGTACCTGAACACAGTCATGGCTATGAACCCTGTCTGTAACTCACACTGTATAGCACTAGAGGCTCCTCATGATTCCCTGCAATTGCCATGCACATCAGCTAAATTTGCAGTATATCTGTAGGGTGGATAGACAACACTGAATTGGTACACCATTGCCCCACTGTATATTCGACAGTACACCATTGTGCTAAACATGTATGCATGTCATTGCACACATCAGCAGATCACATGTCATACTACATGTGATTATCAAGGTCATATGCCACACATCAGGCAGGTGTACTGTTAATCTGTGCTGGTCCATGTGGTGTAACACAGGGATGTATGCTAACCACTACTATGATTGTGTAATTTGCATGCCGTCTGCTATCACACATGCATACTGTGTGCAACCTAGGTATTTATGATAACTACCACTATTATTGTCTGCACTGCATGCCGTCTGCCATATCACATGCATGTTGCATGCCTTCTGTCATATCACATGCGTGTGTGTGTGTCTATTGTATGGATTGTAATGTACAGTTCTTGTCTGCCCTCACAGGTGATGTAGGTGCATTGCCCTCCTGTGGTACATCAGATGTTAGTTTCCCCACAGACTCTACCAGTGATGATGAACATATGATTGGGTCACAGGCAGAGTTGTCAGGGGCTGTAACTGTGCAGTTGGTTGCCATTCCATCTATATCCATCTCATCCCCGCACACAACTCCCATACCTGCACATACCCCATCACCATTGGCCATAGAGGAAGGACAGTTGGCGCATGGTAGCTTGGAACAGGAAAGTCTGGGGGCTATGGAAGGTGTGCCTGCACACCATGGTGTCAGCCAAACTACTGGTGGTGCCCCACACAGGCACATGGCCAGTGCTGCTCGTAAAAGGACCTCTGGCCAACATGCTCCTACATGACAGAGCACAGCAGCTGGTGTCACCAGACACATGTTTCAGGCTGTAATGGAGGCACAGGCACGTGCTGAATGGTGAAACAGAGAAGATCAGAGGCTACAGAGGGCTGCTGTCCATTTTTAAACAACAGCATCCAGGCAATGGTAAATGCTCAACAGCAGATTGCTGATGCTTTGGATATACAGTTGGGTGACATGGTTGGAGTCCTTGACTGTGGCATGACAATCCGTGAGCGTGAGCTGTCTCTGTTGGAACATCTGGTAGGAGTGAGATGTTGGTCATGTGGACATAGGCCTGCTACATCACCTGTGTCAGGTCTATGTGTACGAGCTACCTCACATGCCTGCTCCCATAGTGGCAGTAGCAGAAGCAGTGCATCTGGTGCTGTGCTGTCCACACCATGACACAGCAGGCCATGTGCACATGGCCTGGGATGGTCTCAACAGGGACATGGTTCCAGTGGACTAGTGACATCAGACAGTACCCAATCTACACCTCTGTCTGGTAGTGCCTGTGCAACCCCTGGCAGGCACAGGTCACATGTCCATGCCTGGACACTGTGAACTGTAATTCCTCGCCTGTACAGTCTGCAGCTGTCAATAATACCCCTGTGTAGGCCAGACACATGGGAGAACTGTGTGCATACATACATGCACACACTGGACACATATGTAGGGCACCACAACACACACATGCATAACATCCACACACACCCAATTAGATCAAAGGCCCAAACCCACACACATGATGTCATCCAATGGTGCAGCCTATGCCTCTGGCAAACATTAGCACCCTGTGCATATGATGATGCCTGTGCCGCATCCTTGACATCCACACCATCAGTGCAGGGACATGCTCATATGGTCTGATGCACAGGGTGAACAGACTAGGATGATGTGTAGTTTACAAATGTTGAGGACTGTTGTCAGTCAGCAGATATACCATGTAGTACAGGTGTACAATACTGTTAACAGTATGTGTCTTGTGTAACAACAGTAAATGCATGTTGGTCATGTTGTTCTGCTGTCCTTCTTCAGGTATAATTGCACGTGCCGGTGGATGTCAGTGTTTGCAGTTAAGTGTCCCATATGTCAATGTGGACTACTCAAAAGAATGTATGAATATACCAGCATGCACTGTGTAGCTGCCACATACCAGTGAGAATGTCCCACATTACAAACACATCTACTGTTACAAGAGCATGATAGCTGTGTATTAAGCTACTGTGGCCACAGATGTGACAGCCATAAAGTGTGACATCACAGGTACAGTTACATGGAGTGGTGAGGTAAGAGAGTGGTCTAGCTGATTACAAGGGTAGAGACCAGTGAGAAGTGCAATGCCTCAATGGGAATCAGTAATACACATTCCCATGATAGGATGCCAACACACAACTGCACCCACGCACTCAGGTATTGACACACATGTATTCAGTGACACTGTAACACACACACACACACACACACACACACACACACACACACACACACACACACACACACACACACTCACGGCTTCACCGACACAGTAACACACACTCACACAGAGTTTCTACTGGTGTGCTGAGGACCCCTGTCTATGTGCAAATCATCATTACAGTGCCGTGCACCTACATGATGTGCCACAGAGAATACACATGTACAGGTAGTTAGTATGGCCTAAGATTGGGAACATCAACACAGATAGTTGAATGCATCACCTGGATGGTGGGAGGGGTTCTATCAGTTCAGTATGGTAACATACATCCTCATCCCAGGGACCATTCAACCCAACATACACGCACTGTGGCATTCAGTAATTAATACACCTATGTCATGCACATACAGATACCTCAAATGTGTGAGATACACGCCCCTGCCTATGTCCTGCTTTATACATTGCTGTCTGTACAGATGTGTACACTAGTGTACAGGAGAGTGAGTAACAATTGAGATGGATTCCCCACAAATGACAAATATGGACACACATGCAACCACACATGCCAGTACTGTGAATCTCAGACCTGCCTAGCTCATGTTATGTATGTCAGGCGTAAAGCAGAATTGCACACGTTACAAACTATACTAATGTTTCCTGTGACAACAGGGCTGATATATGCACTAGGGATGTCATATCTATTAACAGGTGTCAAGTGATTTACATTCGCTATCACCCTGACCGCTGTCTAAGTTGTGTGTTATGTCCTTCAATTAACTAAACCATTGCTTACTGGTTACACAGGGTATTGTAGGACCACTTGTGACACACCTGTGAGCTGTCCACAGCAAACATCCGTCTGCAAAGATGCCCCGCTACTTAGTTATTTCAACACATCTGTCCATACCTGTGGTATGTCTTTATGTACATTCAGCATATCACCATATACAGTTGGCAATGTGGAGGCTGCATTGTAGCTGCATGATGTACCAGGATACACGCCACCTGCATACATCAGCAACTGCACACGCATGTTATCTGAATGCACAACACTACGTGTACAGGTGTATAGGTTCTAGAATCCTGACATTTGATCATGTTTGTAGGCATTGCAATTGGCGGATATGTGCAATAACATACATGACACATGGACTGTTGTATGATATGATGGGTGACAAGTACAGAGGGGATTTTACCTTTGTCAACATTGATATCACACCTTATGTACTGTTAGCATTCAGCAGCCATGGACCTACATTCCATGTGCATGTGTGTAATGGCTGTAGCCACCTGTTTGCACAAAGGACTACAACAGCTATGCTATTTACAGGTATGTTGTGTGTGTGGCATGTACATACCCAGGGCAGGTACATGTATGTCATATCCATACATGAGGGTGTGAACTGGTGTACAGCAACAGATATCTGCTAATGGTGGACAGTACTGAGGGCCCTTGGTATGTGTACAGCTGACCTGGTCACAGACAGTGGTATCATTGCATTGCATATCACATTATGCAACTGTGTCAGTACATGTGTACTGTCTACAGTTGATGTAGATCTTAGTACAGTACACAGGTCAAGGGTCACATGGTGGCATACTCATCTGTCATACAACATGTATGGTTGCATGGTGGTGGTCCGAGGGCATGGTGGTGTCTACAGTTTACATCCTAGAATGCAGCATGTGACATTGTGGCTCATCTGTGATGCTTTTCATGGGGGGACCGGTCAGTACATGTGAGTGGCCTTTATGTATGTGGGGACACCACCTGGAGTGCTCCGTACCTGTGTTATGGCCCACATGTCTGGTTCTGAGGTATATGGTGGTAGTGTTAGGTTCTGAGGTATATGGTGGTAGTGCTATTGTGCACTACAGTGACTTCAGCCAGGTGTTCCTCACTGCACAGATGTCAGTACTCCCCATTGTTGAATCTACAGTGACCAGCTGTGAATATGGATGCTACACATCTAGCACTGGTTAGCATAAGAAAACAATGCAGTTGTCCTGTAGGTGTATGGGAGGTAACCTGTGTTTAGGACATTTGCCTTGGAATGGCACTGTGTGGGCGGATGCGACTTGGGTAATATCCGCACTCCCTTGTATCATGGATGCATGTGATATGAAACAAAGGCCTGCCTACTGTCAGCTATGTCATCCCAGAATGACAGCTGATTTGTTAAAGACCTGTGTCAAATATATGTAGAGCAGCGTTCCTGCTAACAATGACAACTACCAACACCAGAGCCCATTACAATGTGTTATTTACATCTACCTGTAATAGCATGGCCACTGCTGCCCTCCGTGTTTAGCATCAAAGTGCATCCCAGTCAGCCCTGTGCTACTAGGAGTATGAGCATGCCCAGTATATCCTTGTGTAGATGGACACATAGTAGTGTATTCCGACCAGCCCTGTGCTACTAAGTGTGTGAGCATGCCCCCTGTGCTACTAAGTGTATGAGCTTGCCCAGTATATCGTTGTGTAGATGGACACATAGTGCATTCCGAACAGCCCTGTGCTACTAAGTGTGTGAGCATGCCCAGTGACACCTTGTGTTGGTTATGTGCCTCTGTGTATGGGCATGACCATTGTAACCCTGTATAGTGGTAGTAGTCGTTCATTCCACAGATGGGCATACTCCAGGTCAGGATGGATTCATACTTTAAACACACAGGTTCACAGGTATGTACATCTTAACTGCCAGCATCCCTGTTGATGTTCGCATTCCCAGATGGTCATAATGACAGCCTTGACATGTGTAGTCTGTGTGGCGCGATTCATATATATGTAGTATTGTAATAGTAATCTGTAAATAGGCAGGTGTTCCATACCCGACACTGGTGTGTGTGTGTGTGTATGTCTGTCCCTGTTTGCCAGTGGACTCTAAATTGTTTAAGACTGGCCACACTCCATACATTTCTTATACCCACTGTTAGCAAGGCCAATGATGTCACCCATCTACAAATACACCTCTGGGAGGGCTATGTCCCAATAATCTCGATAGAGTGTTCTGTAACTGCATAATGCTGTAATGTAATAAAGCAGTTAGGGCAGTGTTCTACTCCCACACTTGCTGTGTGTGTGTCTCTCCCCGTTTGCCTGAGGACTGAGTAATACCTTTATACTGCTCACACTCCATACATTTCTTATACCCACTGTTAGCAAGGCTGATGATGTCACCCATCTACAAATACTCTTCTGGGAGTGCTGTGTCTCAGCAATCTCAGTAGCACGTTCTGTAACTGCGTAATGTTGTAGTGTAATAAAATAATTTGGTCAGTGTTCTAATCTCACACTGTGTGTGTGTATGTGTGTCTCCCCATTTGCCTGAGGACTGAGTAATACCTTTATACTGCTCACACTCCACACATTTCTTATACCCACTGTTAGCAAGGCCAAATGATGTCACCCATCTACAAATACACCTCTGGGAGTGCTGGGTTTCAGTAATCTGAGTAGCGCATTCTGTAACTGCGTAATGCTGTAGTGTAATAAAGTAAGTAGGTCAGTGTTCTAATCCCACACTGTGTGTATGTGTGTCTCCCTGAAGACTGAGTAATACCTTTATACTGCTCACACTCCATACATTTCTTATTCCCACCCTTTACAAGGCCGATGATGTCACTCATCTACAAATACACCGCTGGGAGTACTAAGTGCCAGTAATCTCAGTAGCGCATTCTGTAACTGCATAATTCTGTAGTGTAATAAAGTAGTTAGGTCAGTGTTGTAGTTCCACATGTGGCATGTGTAAATGTGTGTCTCCCTGAGGACTGAGTAATACTTTTATACTGCTCACACTCCATACATTTCTTATACCCAAAGTTAGCAAGGCCGATGATGTCACCCATCTGCAAATACACATCTGGGAGTGCTGTGTCTCAGTAATCTCAGAAGCGCGTTCTGTAACTGTGTAATGCTGTAGTGTGATAAGGTAGTTAGGTCAGAGTTCTAATCCCAGCCATGTCAAGGGTGTGTCTCTGTCTGCCTGAAGACAAAATAATGCTTTTAGACTGTTCACACTCCATACAATCCTTATCGCCGTCTTTGCCAATGCTGATGATGTCACCCACCAAAAAGTACACCTCTGGGAGTGCTGTGTTCCAGTAATCTCAGCAGCACATTCAGTAACTGTGTAATGCTGTAGTGTGATACAATAGACAGGTAGGTGTTCTATTCCAAGGCATGACAGGGGTGTATGTGTTTGGTAGCCATATCCGATGTATTGGTGTCTGAGAGTGGCTAACTACTGGATGTGTTAAGGAGTGTGTTTTGTTGTTTTCCTATATAGTGGCGATAAATGTCACAATTGGCCAAGAGACTGGGCTGGTAAGACATACACATACATTCAGCAATAGGTCTGGTGAGTAATATCAGCAGCCCTAATCTTACCCTTGATACAGTCTGAACCCGTGTGATGCACAGAAACACACTTGCCTTGATATTAACACCAGTACATAATGCAGGAGGCGCATGTGGTTTCCTTTTCATTCTTGTCTAATGCTTTGGTGTCATGTGGTCCGCTGTTGAGATATCTATTCTATATCTACGTATGTGTGTGTATATGTATATGTGTATGTATGTATGGATGTAGATATATATATATATATATATATATATATATATATATATATATATATAAATATATATATATGGACATTAGCACACATAAATCTACATGATGGAATACATGTCCTATACTGTTGAATGCCTGTGCTGGATGATCTGTACGTGATAACCTCAGATGCATGTATATCTGCCGTGGCTTAGTGGTAAGGCACATCGTCTGTGGTGTGCAAGGTCCCGGTTTCTAGCCATGCAGAGGCCGGTTGTTTTGTTGCTGGGAAGAACAAGGGACATTGAATACGGTAATAGTAAGGTGCTTTTAACCAGTTGTGTGCGCATCTGCATGACAGTAAGCAGTGGTTATTTTGGGGAGGCTCAGTATGGGTCATGTAACTATGCATTAGAAGACAATACTATGCATACGAGGTGGAAAATAGTGAATCCCGTTTATCCCCAGGGTGTGATGCAGGTCCCAAGAGTGTACGTGTATAGATAGCTGGGTGCAGGACTCAAATATAGGTGAAAGCATGTGGGGGGGGGTGTCAGGCATACTGTACATAGATTGGAGACCTGTGTCTTGGGATTGCTCTTAGCTTAGGATGCCTAAGCTTGGGGTGTGTCTATACCTGCCTAGTGCAATTGGGAGGGACAGCAGCAGTAGGAGAGTAGTCAAGGTGAACAAGCTGGGCAAACATGTGTTATTTATCAGAATCAATAGATTACAGGCCCAGCAGACCAGCCCGGCCCAGAACACTACGATAAAGTGATCAAGCACCATCCCCTTGGGTTTTTCCACACTCTACACCACCGGTGTATACATGCGGGGAAATTTTAACAAACAATCTTACGAAACAAGAGGGGCTGCAGCAGGCAGCATAGACCAACATGTGCAGGAGGCTGAGGGTGGTTAGGATGTGAATGCTGCCAAACAACCCTCAGTGAGGAGACAGAGAAGACTGTACAGACCCAAGGTAACCTACCAGGGGCTACATGAGCTGGAGATAGTGGAGCGCTATGGGGTGGACAGAGACCTCCTACAGCAGATTGTTGAGCTGTGCCAGCCACACCTGACACATCAAACAGGCTGAGGGGAACCCATCCCAGTGGATACCAAGGTATGTGTAGGCCTAGGTATACTAGCCACAGGTACCTCCCAAAGCACAACTGGGGATATCATGGGTATCTCACAGGCATCTGCATCCAGGGTATTCCACCAGTTCCTGGATGCCATGTCACCACATACCAATGAGCACGTACATTTCCTCAACACACGTGAGGTGTTGACCAGCAATATGCGTCTCTTCCACCAAATGGTAGACTACCCTGGGGTAGTGGGTGCTATAGCCTGCATGCACGTATGCATCAAATCACCACCTGGTGAGCAGGGTAGGGCCTACATTAACGGCAGGGGCATCCACTCCATCAACTGCCAGGTTGTATGCGATGCTCAGCACATTATACTGAATGTGTGTGCTGGCTGCCCTGGAAGTTATGACGATTCCAATATATGGCATCTGAAGCAGCTGTACCACAGCTTTGCCAATATGGACATCCCCTACGGTCATCTACTGGGGGATGCTGGGTACCCATTCGAGCCATGGCTGATGACACCCATCAGAAAAGCACACACACCTGAACAACAACACCATAATGAGGCACACGCATAGGCCAGACATATAATAGAGTGTGTGTTTGGGATGCTCAGGTCACAGTTCCGGTGTCTGGACACATCTGGTGGAGCCTTGCATTACTCACCAGCTACATGCACCCAAATTGTTATGGTATGTGTTATGCTACACAATATGATCCTGCGGAAACAGCTGCAGCAGGAACAGCATGGGGCAGGGCCACACAGCCCCCCAACAATGCCAAGGCCTGTATAGGCACAGAGTGACTCAGAGGAGGAACAACCTGAGCCGGACCCAGTAGGCAGAAGGAGGCATGCCCAGTATGACCTGGCCTTGGCAAAGAGGCAACACATAGCATATACACTGACACAGTAGGGTCCCAGAGAATGTCACCCTCTCTGACTCGCACAGAATGTGAAAGGGATGCCAAACATGATACTACCTATGCTCAGCCATGTATAGGAAGTGCACTATGTGCATTGACATAGGCAGCCCTCCAGCACCATCCTCAGGTCTGGCACACCCTCAAGGTAAGTCAATCAACCTACCAATTGGCAGTTGTATTAGAATGTGTTGGTACCTGTAGCTATGGTATGGATGTGAGCATGCAAGGGAATTTGGTGACCGAATGTTAAGGAAGCAGACAGTAGATGTCCATAGTGGCACCATGACATCTGTAGCACATACGGGGGTCATGATAGTAGCCAGTGGTGCACAGGGTGTCATAATCCACTGCGGGTAATGGGCTGAGTATCATGGGTGTGTCCATACAGCCCACACAAGTCTCAACCAGCTGGACAGGTGTAGACCAACACAGACAAATGCTGTACTATTGTCTCTGACTATGCCCTATGGATGACCCCCCCCCCCACAGACCCACACAGACAGACTACAGCAGGCCAGGCAGTTGGATGTAGGTTGTGAAGGCTAGGATGTCTGAAACTAATATGTTGGTAATTAAAGCTAAGATATGGAGTACACTGGTATGCCTCTAGCCAGCACAATAGGTAGGTCTACACACTGAAATGGAGTACCTGACATACCAGTACAGTAGTAGCAAAAGTGTACAAGTGTCAGGTGTGCCCCCCTTCCAACGTACACATGCAGCAATAGTCAGGTGCACCCCCCCGGTGCTGTGTAGGAATATGGATACAGTCAGATGTCCCCCCACGCTGTGCAGAAATGTAGCAACAGTCAATGCCACATGACCGATGGATACCCTGCAGACACAGCATGCCACC